>NC_056729.1:776455115-776532615 GCF_019279795.1 Protopterus annectens
CTCTCATAAATTCCTTTTTAAAAAGCCTGCTGCAGACCCAGAAACTATTTCACAGGGTCCCAAAGGAGTTAAGGCTTCCGCTGCAAAAAACCATACCCCCTCTGACAGAGATTCTAGGGCACTGGATAGATGGAGAAAAAAGGTTTACACATCTGCTACCTTGGCTATAAGGGCCTTAAACTGTCAGTTTCATATGCTCAAACACCAGCAACATAACATGGCATTGCTTAAACAGAAAATGTTGTTAAACTCAGAATGTGCAGAAAACAAGGAAATGCAGGATTTATTGCATGCAGCTGAACAAGTTGGAAAGCATGCTTTGCAATGTGGTTTTGATTCTTTGGAGGCCTCCTGCAGGGCCACAGTTATGGGTTCTGTAATTAGAAGGCATGCTTGGTTAAAGGAACAAAATCTGCCTGATCATGTCAAAGATAAATTATTAGATGCACCATTACAGCATGATACTTTGTTTGGTGTTAAGGCAGAAGAGGTGTTAAAGAAAATGGAGGACAAAGCTAAATCTATGCAAACTGTCAAAGATTTTTTACAAGTACAGCCACCTAGGTTTAGTAGACACTGGCCAACAAAGAATTGGTCCTTTCCTGTGTCAGACAGACCTCAAAGGGGCAGATCCATATGCCCTAGAGGCAGATCCCAGGCATAATGTTCATGCAGGTCAAAGCAATGGGGTGCTTCTACCTCCAGAGTTGGAGAAGACAAATCACAACCATACAGGAAACAGTCCCAATGACTTCCCTCTGCCAGCACCAAGCACTTATCTCCTGGCAGCACCCTTAGGGGGGAAATTAGCATTTTTTCGCAAAATTGGCACATTATAACCCAGGACAAGTGGGTTCTAAATATTGTGCCACAAGGCTACAAGTTCCATTTTCATACCCTGCCAAAGGCAAACGGCTGGCCAGATCTGACAAAAAAATCAATGGGCAGAGGCACAAAAACAAGTCTCATCCCTCATGGACATGGGGGCCATTCAATAAGTACCAGAGCAACAGCAGGGACAAGGATTTTACTCAAGACTGTTCTTGGTACCCAGAAAGGACAAGACCTGGAGGCCAATACTGGACCTATCTATTCTGAACACATTCCTGGATGTACCAAAATTCAAGATGTTGACTTTGCAGCAGCTACTGCCAATGCTGGGTAAGAACGTTTGGCTTGTGACTTTAGACCTAAAAGAGGCATACCTGCATGTCCCAATCAGACAATTATGCAGACGATACCTCAGATTCAAGGCTGGCTCAATGCATTACGAATTCCCTGCACTGCCCTTTGGCTTATCTACTGTGCCCAGGGTCTTTACAAAGTGCCTAGCACCAGTAATTGCATTTTGCAGACAAAGAGGAATACAAATATATCCTTACTTGGACAACTGTCTAATTGAAGCGAAGAACAAGGACATTCTACTACAGCATCTGGCATTTGTAAAAAGACTTCTAACATGCCTAGGGTACACAGTCAATGAAAAGAAATTAAAACTAGTACCCTCTCGAGATAATATTCCTGGGTGCAAGCTTAAATACAACTGCCCAGATGGCTTATCTCATGCCAGACAAACAAAGGCAACTGACTACCTATTTCAAAATGTTGGCAACAAAGGCCCAGTTATTCTGCAGGCTTTGGGCTTCATGGCATCCTGCATCCTACTAATTCCATATGCAAGATTGCATATGAGGAAACTACAATGGTACCTAAAAAGTGTTTGGACTCAACATTGCCACAACCTGGAAACTATGATTACTCTCATTCCCTGCCTGCAACAGGAGTTTCGATGGTGGGCAAAGGCCTGTCACCAAAAACAAGGGACAGCCATTCACATTGCCCCCAGCCAGGCAGACACTAACAACGGATGCATCAGATTATGCCTGGGGGGCCCACATGGCAGGAAGATGCATTCAGGGCACATGGTCCTCAACCCAATTGCATCTACATATCAATCAAAAAGAGATGCTAGCTGTTCAGAATGCCCTGACAGCCTTCAAGGACCTACTTCTTCCAGGACAACTACTGATAAAGACAGACAACACCACGGTCATGTGGTATATAAGCAAGCAAGTGGTATATAAACAAGCAGGGGGGCACACATTCTTACCCCCTTTGCAGACTAGCCATGACTTTGTGGGACACAGCATTAACTTACTAAGTACATCTGCAGGCACAATTCCTGCCAGGAAGGAAAAATACTCTGGTAGACGAACTAAGCAGAAACCTCATGGATCCCCACGAGTGGCAGCTGGATCCACAAGTCTTCAGCATGATAGCAAGGAAATGGGGATGCCCGGACATAGATCTATTTGCCTCCCCTCACAACTACCAACTAAAAAGATTCTGCACAAGGACTTATCACAGACAAGCATGGAAAGTGGACGCCCTATCTTTCAGTTGGAAAAACCTATCAGTATATGCCTTTCCTCCCCAAGGTACTCCTAAAGGTCAGACAGGAGGAGCCAAAAATGATACTGATTGCCCCAGACTGGCCCTGCCAGTACTGGTTTCCAATCCTGAAGAACTTGTCTCAATGCCCAGCTTGTTCCTTACCTCAAATACCTCATCTACTGTCCCAGCAAAACAAACAGATCCTACACAGCCATCTCAGGACTTTAAACCTGGCAGCATGGCGGATAATGTAGTCATACAAAACACACCTCTCAGTAAAGCTGTGATAGATGTCATTTTGGTGGCCAGAAGGCCTAGTACTAGAAAATCTTATGCTGGAAAATGGAAGAGATTCTGTGCTTGGAACCAGGCACAAGGAACTGATACAGCTGTACCAAATATTCCTCAGATTTTGATATACTTAACTGAGATGCTGGACAAAGGCCTATCTTTTTCATCTATTAAAATTCATGCCTCTGCCATTTCGGCTTATTACAATACAAAGCCACCAATCTTTTCTCATCCCTTATTAAAACAGTACCTCAGAGGAGCCAAAATTTTAAGGCCTCCAAGGAGATCACCAGTGCCTGCATGGGACCTCAACTATGTCTTGGAAAAACTCACCCTGCCTCCTTTTGAGCCTGCTGCTACTGCTGATATAAAGTTTTTATCTTGGAAAACAGCTCTGCTCCTAGCAATAACTTCTGCAAGACAAGTTTCAGAGTTACAGGCACTCATGGCTGTGGAACCTTTTATCATTTTTTATCCAGACAGGGACTCTCTGAGGACGAACCCAACATTTATGCCTAAGGTGGTTTCCAGTGTGGCTCTTAACCAAACTATTCATCTGCCAACTTTTTATCCAAATCCACAGAATAAGGGGGAGAGAATTCTGCATTCTTTGGATGTACACAGACAGCTTAGATTCTACTTGGACAGAACCAAAGTTTTCAGAAAGACAGAGCAATTACTAGTGGCATATGCTGCAGGATCACAAGGAAAGGCTATCTCAAAGCAGACTATTTCAAAGTGGATAGGCCACTGCATTCATTTCTGCTACTTACACCATGGCAAGCCAGTGCCTATGGGCATTAGGCCACATTCAATCAGAGCTGCAGCCACTTCAGCAGCCTTTCTTAGGGGAGTACCAACCAAGGACATTTTAGAGGCTGTTACTTGGAGTTCAGTGCACACCTTTACAAAGCACTATCATCTGCCATTCTACTCTAAATCCAGGGCAGGCTTTGCCACTGTAGTTCTGCAGGGCCTCATAGCTGCTCCTAATGCTGTTTAGCTCAAGCCTCCCATCCATAGCTTTGGGACTCTACCCAAATGTAATGACTACAAAAGTGAAACACGAAGAACATAGTACAGTTGTGTACACTTACCATAAATGTAGATGTTCGAGTGTATTCACTGTTGCAGTCCAGGTTACCCACCCACCATCCCCCTTTCTTCTGATGGAACCTATCTTTCCTTCTCTGATTTATACAACCTATGTGGTGTATTTGCTTGTAGATGAAGGTAAAGTTTATATTAGTGTATGTATTTACATATATATATATATATATATATATATATATATATATATATATATATATATAAATTTTGGCTACCCTTTTAGGGGGCACCTGACATCTGGGGCAAGAAAAACTAAAGAAAATGGCGTTGGCCGCATCTTTCATACCCCTGATGACCTGATGTCAGGGAAGGGGTGACAGCAGCCAACGCAGGACCCAGGACTTTGGAATTCAGGCCAACTGAGGGCAACCTGCCAGCAGGATTACCCAAATGTAATGACTGCAACAGTGAATACACTCGAACATCTACATTTATGGTAAGTGTACACAACTGTACTTTTATTTTTGGTTCTGATTGCAAAGCCATGTGGGTTATTATTTTGCTTTTTGACTTGTAAAACTAAATCTGTGTTTTTTAAGTATTTTCTGCCCCCAGTGTCTCTCTGGACTTAGACTGGTGGTGTGTGCAGAAACAATTGGACTAGCCATTTTCAGATCCTCACAGTGCCTTTACTGCCAAATGTACACCATATTTATGTTACTAAATTCCCTACAGCACTGTGACAGTTGTGTCCAAGGTGTGGTTAACTGGCAACCACAACTATAGAGGAATTATTAAAATAAAATTGTGCCAGCACAGAGTTAGAGTTTTAAGGTTGTGAGCTGTTAATGAGAAACTTCCTGTGGTACAAGGTTTGATTCCCTTGCCCTTTATTTGCCTACTGTGTCACCTTGAGGAAGTCATTCAACCAGACAGTACTTTGGAGCAATTGTAAATTTGGTCTAGAGTCCTTAATGGCCTCCTGGATTATTTAAAAGGAGCGCTAGCCACTAATCACTCCAAACAAAAGTACTTTATTGTAGTTTAGTGATTCTGTTCCACATTACTAAAGGATCTTCATCAGAACTAAAAACAATTACCTTTAACCCATTTAAATACCATTAAAACTTTGCATGTGACTAGAAATTAGACAATCACTGGCTATATGTTAAGACCCAATGTAAACAATACTAGAACACTTAATAAATATTATTAATGATACTGATCATAATAATGATAATGTTACAGTTGATGAAGATTTGGGCTTATAAATAACTAAATGCCATCACAATTAATATTAGAATGTATGTATGTGTTAACAATACTAAAAGGTATTATGGAAAACATTATTAAAAAAAACTATGTAAACTTAACGTTAAGGGTCATTGTTTTTAGTTATGATGAAATTCCTTTAGTAACGTGGAACAAAAGTGCTAAACTACAATAAAGTACTTTTATTTGGAGTGATTAGTGACTGGTGATCCTTTTTTTGCAATTATCTGGTTTGTCGTTTTGGCCATTTGGATTTTCTCCTGGATTACCTGCCTACTGTGTTGCATCCAATCTAGTAAAATATACTGTAGATTCTGGGAGCATGATGCCCCTTGCAAGTGCTCCCTGGCATGTAAGTGTAAGATAAGTAACCAGAAATTGAAGTAATATGCATTGTTGGTGACACAAAAAGAGTATCTCATTACATATGGAGAATTGTCAGTCAGTTCTTGGGAAAGTGTTGAATTCTGTGTTTGTGGCCTGAGTTTCCCTCCTAGTGTAATATTAGGAGAAAAATCCTTATTTTTAAGCACTATGAAAATGTGGGAGGAGGAAGAATCCACAGATGAAGTGTGGCAAGACGATACACTTAATAAGAAAGAGGGAGATCAGTAGCTCTATGCACCCATTCTGTGTGAGAATGGAGGGGGGGCACATTTAAAGATGTACACTGTGTTGTGTGTTAGTCTTAAGTTAATAGGTCTTATGGGTGTTCTGAGTGTGTGTGTGTTTGAGGGATTTACTAAAAAAGTTTTGTAAAATGTGACATAGGTTCAAATGGATATGACAAGTAACAGCTGTTGCTAATGAAACTTTTAAAGTGGAAAAGACACCATTTAAGGAAGTGTGATAAAAAAAACTTTGATAGTCTTTAAAATAGATTAAAGCTGGTAGCTCTCATAGCAAGGGGATGTATTCAGAGAGCCCAGAGAATGCAGTAACAAGTTTATAATAAGAATGTCAGAAATAAAATTTAACCAATGAGATGATAGTATTGGTAGTGCCATCCTTGGAAAACAATTTTCTGACAAATGTGAATGGCAAGTTGAGGTGATAGAAAAAATAAATGCAGTTAATTATAAGGTTAAAATGTCACAAAAGAGAAAGAGAGCAAATGTGTTAAGACCATAGAAAGGTGAAAAGAATTCTGTGGGGAGCTTACAAGCTGAATTTTATGCAAGAGAGACCAGGAAATCTATACCTGAAGTGCAGATGCAGGAATCCTTGCCAAAGCAGCAACAGCAGAAGGTAAAAGATTTTTTATCAGGAGGTAAAGTAATGTTTTCCAGGAAGCTTGGGAGAATTAAACTAATAGGTAATAAAGACGACTCCTGCAATGGTTAGACTTAGACCTTGCAGAGTGTCAGAGTCACAAAAACAGTAAGAGAAAATCAACATTTCTCAGTCTAGGCATAACGTAAGAGTCAGAGTGACTGGAGAAGTCCAATACAACCTGATGGAAGTATTAGATTGTAATTACTGTAGGAAACTGAATAATAATTCAGACTTTGATAGCTATCTCATTCCTAGAACCGATAAGTTGATGGAGAGCTTAGGGAAGACCAGATCCTCGACAATGTTATACCTAACAAAAGGATACCGGCAGATACCACTTGCCCCTTCTACCAAAGAAAAAACAGTTTTTGTAATGTCTGATGGCCTATTGTAGTACACATTGTTACTATTTGACTTTTATGGAGCTTCAGACACCTTTCAGTAGCTGAAGAATAAAATACTGAGGCCCCGCTTATGACATGCTGCTACAAACCAGGATGACATGGTCATTCATTAAAAGGGATGGGAGTATCACTTACCTAAAATGTAGATTGTGTTAGAATCCATAAGACAGGTAAACCTGATTGTAGATGCTAGGAAAAGCAAATTGGATATGACAGAAGCCAAATACAGTACCTTATAATAAATAAGGTGGTATGACCACAACTAGGAAAAAAAAAACAGAGGCCATACAAAAAATTACCTGTACCTTCTACAAGAGACAAGTGAAGGTATTGCTTGGATTAACTGGATAATACAGAAGGGTTGTCCATAATTTGTGGCTATCATTTGTCATTTGACTGATTTCACAAGAGGGAAATCTCCTGAGAAGTTGCAGAAATCGCTCGAGGCAGGTAGAACATTTAATGAACTAAAATTGATTCTGTGTTCTAAACCTCTGTTAATAAGCCCTGATTTACCTTATATACTAACATTGAAGAGGTAGGTTTGGAAGCAGTGCTATCTCATGGCATATTCTAAACCTGTGTTAATAAACCCTGCTTTACCTTTTTTACCAGCATGTCAGAGGTAGGCTTGGGAGCAGTGTTATCTAAAAGCATGTTCTGAGCCTGTGTTAATAAGCCCTGCTTTACCTTATATACCAACATGTCAGAGATACGTTTGGGAGCAGTGCTATCTTGAGGCATGTTATGAACATCTGTTAATAAGCTGTGCTTTACCTTATATACCAATATGTCAGAGGTAGGTTTGGGAGAAGTGCTATCTCAAGGCATTCAAGATGAGAAGCAAGTTGGCACTAACTCTCTAACCTTTTCAGTTTATAGTAGCCCTTTTCTCTCCTACCACTATTGGAGCTCCTCTAGCAATTCGTGTAATTGCTCCCCTTTTTTCCACTAATATTCTACTGAATATCCATCCTAAAATCCTTTATTGATTGGAGCTCCTCTAGCAATTCGTGTAATTGCTCCCCTTTTTTCCACTAATATTCTACTGAATATCCATCCTAAAATCCTTTATTGAATTCACATACCCATTTCTTTCCAATTGCGTCTCCTGCAGCATTGTTATTTGCACTGTGCATTTCTTATAATTCAGTCCTTTTATATTTTAGCCTATACATGTAAGGCCATCTATATTCCAAAATAATACGGATAGCATAGCCATTATAAGAAGTTATTGTTCCCGTCTATTATACATGACAACTTTTTTGAAGGTGTATTTCCAACTTTTGTGTTACATGCAAGCACTAATGTTTGGCAGGTTGATTTGTTTTACAGTTTTTTTGAGATGTCCCTTTGAACCTATGTTACGTTTTCAAGAATTTATTTTAATAAAAACCCTCAAAGAAAAAACTAAATAAATTTTCAGAACATCCCATAACAATTTAGAACAAACACACAAAACTATGTACATCTTCAAAAAATGAAGTGTAATCTTACTGATAGGAAAAAATGCCCCAAATAGACAGCTGTACCCATAGGCATTACCTAACCTAAAATTATGGACCCATGCAAAAGTGCATGTTACAGCCTGTGCTCCCACATACATTGATTGCTGTCTGTACTTTTTATCTTCACTCCCCTCCCAGATATGAAAAATAGCTTGTATACTTTTTAAAAACATTAACTTTTAGTCTTAAGAAAAAGTGCACTGGCTATCTTTAAAAAAAACTAAATTGTACAGTCTTCTATTAAATGCATTGAAGTATTAAGGCTGCTAGGGAAGCTGTTATTTCTTATTCACTTCTAATAATTTCCATCTTTATTTTTTACTGAACTACTTGACCTTGTACCTTTACATTTTACATTTCCCTCAGCAAACACCTCTTAGAACTCTCAAAATGAATTGCTTCCACCTGCAGACATCTTGTGTCAGTGGAAACATAAGAATGTACAACTGTCTTTAGCTGCAGACTTCTTAAATTGTAGTGACCATCTGCTAAAGAAAAACTAGCTAATATCACTGCATATGCAAGAAACTTAGTACTTCTCATTCATGACATTCATTAATCTGTCTTATTTTTCAAGCCTACGTGTTTACAGAAAACAAATGTTTTTAGATTAAGCCAAGGGCATTAATCCAGATATTCACATGTGCAAAAAAAAATAAGAGAAAAACATATCAGCCCTACATATAATATAATCATTGCACTTTTCCACCCCATACCCCACCCCAACAGCCCAAGATTACAGCATATTAACTTAAACTTGCTTTTGTCCAGCCTTTCTTCTCATTTTACATTGTAATGCTTATGTTCCTTAAAACTAAAAAGTACTTGTTTACTTTAATATCTTTAGCACATACAACAGTCACTGAGAAGACTCACCCCCACCCACATATTTAAGATACTCCTGACTACATGCTACACAAATCTATTATACAAATACTATTAAGAAAAAAAATGTTTACTTACAGTTACTTCCCCCCCTTTAGTATCATTCTAAACATTAATAAATAAAGTGGTGTATATGCTTTACAATCCACCCACAAGTTTGACAAGCTCAATAAAAGTCCAATCTTTCCCAGCCACATTTTCTTGGAAAGCCGTATTTCATAAATTTGATTGATGGTTTATAACTTCATATTTATTCACTGTTTCCAGTCTTGCTGGTCTTCTTCCTGTTCATCTCCATCTCCCAGCACCAGACTCTAATTCAAGACCAAGGTACTGCTGATTCTTCTAGTCAACTCGTGATTTGTTTCTATCTGGGAGACTAAAGCATTGATCACATTTATGAAATATGGCTGTGCAAGGAAAAGTGTCTGAGAAAATATTGGATTTTTTACTTTGTTAAACTTGTGGACAGACTGTAAAGGATATACCCCATATTATGCCATTAATGTTTAGAAGAAGAGTAAAGGGGAAAAGAGGTAACTGTAAGTAAAACAGGTATTTGTATAAAACATTTCATGATATAAACAGCCATGGGAATTCAATAAACTTTGTGTAGGCTTAGCACAAAGCTTACATGGTGTTTATATGTTTGTGTGGTGAGCAGCAGCTCTAATTGCATATGCATGCCACACAATGCATTTAAATGCAAACAAGTGCAGTTTCATGGCCAGCAACAGTGTTGCCAGCCAGGAAACCATGTATAGCAACAAGGACAGGACCAGTCATATAAACCTGTTTACCTACAGGCAAACTAGTCTGTGGGATTGCTCAAAATGCTATAATGATTAACGGGATTATTAATAAAGCAATGTATATAGTTCCAGTACATTACATGAAAGTGTATACAGTGCAGAATATTGTAGAAACCTGTGTCAGGTATACTGAATAAAAGTTGTGTAAATGATCAGCCAGAGTACATAGACTGCATTATAAATAAGTAGTCAGGGGAAGTGTGTATATTGAAAAGGGACACGTAGATGAATTGTCGGAATGAATACAGGGAAGAAGACAGGTGAAGAATGGTAACATATAGTAGATGAGGGCATGTCAATGAAGACAGTTGTAGTATGAACACTAATCACATATCAACATGATACAGTATAGACTGCACTGTTATTGTATATTATGTGACTGTCACACCAATTGACATATCAGTGGAGTGGATAATTTGTGATATAAGCATCCTGACATGAACAATGGACAGGACATATATCAGGGATGGTATATACAACAGGGATTATGTGCATATTGTGAAGCTGTGCAAAATGAGTTGCCTGAATATGAATGTAATATCAGCATAGGTCTCAACCAAGCAGGACACATAGTAACAGGCCCATGGACAACAGCAGACATAAGCAAGCACAATCAGGGACAATATGAGAATAATACCACCAGTAATCTCATGTCTTCCAAATATCATATGTGATTGTGAGTGATAGTAGATAGTTCTGCAAGAACACACTTGTACAACTGTTGTGATTCATCAGCAATGTCTGAGGGGAATCAAGCACACCTCCCTTAAAATGTAACATCTGCCAGAGGTGTTAAGAGGCACACTTACACCTGTATTAGAAATAACAAGCAATCCTAGCTAGTTGTCAGCTGTGTCAACCACTTGGTCTACTCATAGGGGTGTGATGCCCATATTGTAATTATCTTGTGTTTTTGTGTTCATAACGGAACTAATCCCCCAATGAATGTCGTTTTGGGCCAATTCCTAGCTCTTTTCAGCCCCCTGCTATAAAACGCGGTATACGCGCGTTTTCCAGCTTGTACCAACTCAGCACAAGATCCTCGTGGTGGCCTGCAGAGTGTTCCAAGCAGCAGAGAGCTAAAGGAGCAACTTTCTACCTGATTATAAGTATTTTTGTGGCTTTACCTCTGTGAATAAGCGAGCGACTGCATTTCGCCTGTTTTTGGGAAGCTCTGCATTGCTACATTGTTTACTGCACTTAGAGATAGTAATTGTTGCTAATTGTTTCTGTAGGCTACACACTAAAGTGCGCTAGCCGAGTTTTAGCATTTAAAGCATTTACTGACTGTATTTTTCCCTGTCTGTGTTAAAGAAAAAAAACAAAAAATATATATATCTCTCTTGTTTTCCTGCCTTGCTTAAGTAGAGTAGTCCAGTTTCAGATTTGCTGATCCCTGGACTGTGTATTTTAGTTCCTGTTACTGATTCATTGCCTTGCTTGGGAGGAGGGAAGTTTCTTTGCTTACCAGTGGGAGTGGGAAGCACTGAGCAACCTTTCTGTCTGTTTTGGTAAGGTTTCAGCCAGAAACTAGTAGCCCATTGGTCGTTTTGGGCCAATTCCTAGCTCTTTCAGCCCCTGCTATAAAACGCGGTATCTGGCGTTTTCCAGCTTGTACCAACTCAGCACAAGATCCTCGTGGTGGCCTGCAGAGTGTTCCAAGCAGCAGAGAGCTAAAGGAGCGACTTTCTACCTGATTATAAGTATTTTTGTGGCTTTACCTCTGTGAATAAGCGACTGCATTTCGCCTGTTTTGGGAAGTTCTGCATTGCTACATTGTTTACTGCACTTGAGATAGTAATTGTTGCTAATTGTTTCTGTAGGCTACACACTAAAGTCTTAGCCGAGTTTTAGCATTTAAAGCATTTACTGACTGTATTTTTCCCTGTCTGTGTTAAAGAAAAAAAAACAAAAACAAAAATATATATATCTCTTGTTTTCCGCCTTGCTTAAGTAGAGTAGTCCAGTTTCAGATTTGCTGATCCCTGGACTGTGTATTTTAGTTCCTGTTACTGATTCATTGCCTTGCTTGGGAGGAGGGAAGTTTCTTTGCTTACCAGTGGGAGTGGGAAGCACTGAGCAACCTTTCTGTCTGTTTTGGTAAGGTTTCAGCCAGAAACTAGTAGCCCATTGGTCGTTTGGGCCAATTCCTAGCTCTTTTCAGCCCCTGCTATAAAAACGCTATACGTGCGTTTTCCAGCTTGTACCAACTCAGCACAAGATCCTCGTGGTGGCCTGCAGAGTGTTCCAAGCAGCAGAGAGCTAAAGGAGCGACTTTCTACCTGATTATAAGTATTTTTGTGGCTTTACCTCTGTGAAGCGGACTGCATTTCCTGTTTTTGGGAAGTTCTGCATTGCTACATTGTTTACTGCACTTAGAGATAGTAATTGTTGCTAATTGTTTCTGTAGGCTACACACTAAAGTCGCTAGCCGAGTTTTAGCATTTAAAGCATTTACTGACTGTATTTATCCCTGTCTGTGTTAAAGAAAAAAACAAAAACAAAAAAATATATATATCTCTTGTTTTCCTGCCTTGCTTAGTAGAGTAGTCCAGTTTCAGATTTGCTGATCCCTGGACTGTGTATTTTAGTTCCTGTTACTGATTCATTGCCTTGCTTGGGAGGAGGAAGTTTCTTTGCTTACCAGTGGGAGTGGGAAGCACTGAGCAACCTTTCTGTCTGTTTTGGTAAGGTTACAGCCAGAAACTAGTAGCCCATTGGTCGTTTGGGCCAATTCCTAGCTCTTTTCAGCCCCTGCTATAAAACGCGGTATACGCTGCTTTTCCAGCTTGTACCAACTCAGCACAAGATCCTCGTGGTGGCCTGCAGAGTGTTCCAAGCAGCAGAGAGCTAAAGGAGACTTTCTACCTGATTATAAGTATTTTTGTGGCTTTACCTCTGTGAATAAGCGGCGACTGCATTTCGCCTGTTTTTGGGAAGTTCTGCATTGCTACATTGTTTACTGCACTTAGAGATAGTAATTGTTGCTAATTGTTTCTGTAGGCTACACACTAAAGTGCGCTAGCCGTTTTAGCATTTAAAGCATTTACTGACTGTATTTTTCCTGTCTGTGTTAAAGAAAAAAAACAAAACAAAAAAAATATATATCTCTCTTGTTTTCCGCCTTGCTTAAGTAGAGTAGTCCAGTTTCAGATTTGCTGATCCCTGGACTGTGTATTTTAGTTCCTGTTACTGATTCATTGCCTTGCTTGGGAGGAGGGAAGTTTCTTTGCTTACCAGTGGGAGTGGGAAGCACTGAGCAACCTTTCTGTCTGTTTTGGTAAGGTTTCAGCCAGAAACTAGTAGCCCATTGGTCGTTTTGGGCCAATTCCTAGCTCTTTTCAGCCCCTGCTATAAAACGCTATACGCTGTTTTCCAGCTTGTACCAACTCAGCACAAGATCCTCGTGGTGGCCTGCAGAGTGTTCCAAGCAGCAGAGAGCTAAAGGAGCGACTTTCTACCTGATTATAAGTATTTTGTGGCTTTACCTCTGTGAATAAGCGGCGACTGCATTTCGCCTGTTTTTGGGAAGTTCTGCATTGCTACATTGTTTACTGCACTTAGAGATAGTAATTGTTGCTAATTGTTTCTGTAGGCTACACACTAAAGTGCTAGCCGAGTTTTAGCATTTAAAGCATTTACTGACTGTATTTTTCCTGTCTGTGTTAAAGAAAAAACAAAACAAAAAATATATATCTCTTGTTTTCCTGCCTTGCTTATAGAGTAGTCCAGTTTCAGATTTGCTGATCCCTGGACTGTGTATTTTAGTTCCTGTTACTGATTCATTGCCTTGCTTGGGAGGAGGGAAGTTTCTTTGCTTACCAGTGGGAGTGGGAAGCACTGAGCAACCTTTCTGTCTGTTTTGGTAAGGTTTCAGCCAGAAACTAGTAGCCCATTGGTCGTTTTGTGCCAATTCCTAGCTCTTTTCAGCCCCCTGCTATAAAACGCGGTATTTTCGCGCGTTTTCCAGCTTGTACCAACTCAGCACAAGATCCTCGTGGTGGCCTGCAGAGTGTTCCAAGCAGCAGAGAGCTAAAGGAGCGACTTTCTACCTGATTATAAGTATTTTTGTGGCTTTACCTCTGTGAATAAGCGAGCGACTGCATTTCGCCTGTTTTTGGGAAGTTCTGCATTGCTACATTGTTTACTGCACTTAGAGATAGTAATTGTTGCTAATTGTTTCTGTAGGCTACACACTAAAGTGCGCTAGCCGAGTTTTAGCATTTAAAGCATTTACTGACTGTATTTTTCCCTGTCTGTGTTAAAGAAAAAAAACAAAAACAAAAAATAATATATATATCTCTCTTGTTTTCCCGCCTTGCTTAAGTAGAGTAGTCCAGTTTCAGATTTGCCGATCCCTGGACTGTGTATTTTAGTTCCTGTTACTGATTCATTGCCTTGCTTGGGAGGAGGGAAGTTTCTTTGCTTACCAGTGGGAGTGGGAAGCACTGAGCAACCTTTCTGTCTGTTTTGGTAAGGTTTCAGCCAGAAACTAGTAGCCCATTGGTCGTTTGGGCCAATTCCTAGCTCTTTTCAGCCCCTGCTATAAAACGCGGTATCACGCTTTTCCAGCTTGTACCAACTCAGCACAAGATCCTCGTGGTGGCCTGCAGAGTGTTCCAAGCAGCAGAGAGCTAAAGGAGCGACTTTCTACCTGATTATAAGTATTTTTGTGGCTTTACCTCTGTGAATAAGCGGCGACTGCATTTCGCCTGTTTTGGGAAGTTCTGCATTGCTACATTGTTTACTGCACTTAGAGATAGTAATTGTTGCTAATTGTTTCTGTAGGCTACACACTAAAGTGCTAGCCGAGTTTTAGCATTTAAAGCATTTACTGACTGTATTTTTCCCTGTCTGTGTTAAAGAAAAAAACAAAACAAAAAAATATATATATCTCTTGTTTTCCTGCCTTGCTTAGTAGAGTAGTCCAGTTTCAGATTTGCTGATCCCTGGACTGTGTATTTTAGTTCCTGTTACTGATTCATTGCCTTGCTTGGGAGGAGGGAAGTTTCTTTGCTTACCAGTGGGAGTGGGAAGCACTGAGCAACCTTTCTGTCTGTTTTGGTAAGGTTTCAGCCAGAAACTAGTAGCCCATTGGTCGTTTTGCCAATTCCTAGCTCTTTCAGCCCCTGCTATAAAACGCTATACGCTTTTCCAGCTTGTACCAACTCAGCACAAGATCCTCGTGGTGGCCTGCAGAGTGTTCCAAGCAGCAGAGAGCTAAAGGAGCGACTTTCTACCTGATTATAAGTATTTTTGTGGCTTTACCTCTGTGAATAAGCGAGCGACTGCATTTCGCCTGTTTTTGGGAAGTTCTGCATTGCTACATTGTTTACTGCACTTAGAGATAGTAATTGTTGCTAATTGTTTCTGTAGGCTACACACTAAAGTCTGCTAGCCGAGTTTTAGCATTTAAAGCATTTACTGACTGTATTTTTCCCTGTCTGTGTTAAAGAAAAAAAAACAAAAACAAAAAAATATATATATCTCTCTTGTTTTCCCGCCTTGCTTAAGTAGAGTAGTCCAGTTTCAGATTTGCTGATCCCTGGACTGTGTATTTTAGTTCCTGTTACTGATTCATTGCCTTGCTTGGGAGGAGGGAAGTTTCTTTGCTTACCAGTGGGAGTGGGAAGCACTGAGCAACCTTTCTGTCTGTTTTGGTAAGGTTTCAGCCAGAAACTAGTAGCCCATTGGTCGTTTTGGGCCAATTCCTAGCTCTTTTCAGCCCCCTGCTATAAAAGCGGTATACGCTAGCGTTAAGCTGATTTAGCTGGAATTGCCGTCGCACACTAGGGCAGCGCCCGGTTAAGCAGGTTTAAACTATTCGGCTACCTAAAGTCCACTCTTCTAATTTTCCCTTAAAACTACCTTTTTCAAACTATACTACTGATCTAATCAGCGTATCCTTTAACTAAAAAGATCATCTCTACTTGACTCCAAGTAGACTATTCTCTATCTGTTTAACCTAGCATTTGGTCCTACAGCACTTATTTCCTTGATACGGCACTCTTATAGATAGCACCCCAAAAGCCAAACCCCATTTCTCGGTCACCCACGTCCCCCGGAATCTCTTTCAAAGTATTTTTGTCTAGTCCTTCTAGCATGTCGAGGGATCAGTTGCTAGTGTCCTCTCCTGCTCAACTGGTGAACCTGGGTATATTGAGGGAATGTTACAATTGCCTCATGTACACAGACAACCCTCTCCTCCTCCCACAAAACACAAATACATGTGAGAGATGCAACTATACGGCCAAACTGGAGGCTGAGCTCTCTCAACATAGGACTGGCAAGACCAGTCAGGAGGAGAAGGTTACCACACACACTATAGACCCAGTCTCACATAGTACCATCACAACCTCAAATCATACACATAAACACACAAAGACATACTCGGAGGCTCTGATCAAAAATTTACCAAAACAGCAGAGGCCACCAAAGCAGACACCCAAACAACCACCACCTCAGAACACAACACCTGCAACACATAGACCTCACAGTCAGAGTGTCAAACAGTCACAGCCCTTAAGGCCAAACACAATGCCAGACACACTAGTCATTGGTGACTCCATAGTCAGACACACTGACGTCCGCCTCACCAGACTGAGTAAGGAGAAGGTCACAGTAAGCTGCCTGTCGGGCGCTAGAATCCGCCACATAACGCAAGCACTCAGGTCTCTCAACAGCAGGTACAAATATGACTCAGTCATTGTCCACGCTGGTGTAAACGACCTGAGACGTACCTCCTTGGACTACATGAAAAGAGACATTGAGGAGCTCTCTGATCATGTAGCCCAGGCAGGTATGACCCTGACCTTGAGCAGTATCCTACCTTCACCAAGAATGATGCCACAATACAGAGATAAGATGATCAGCTTTAACAATTGGCTTAACTGGTGTCATTCAAAGGGGATCCAGTGTCTGTCTGCTTGGGATGACATGCTGGACAAGCCACGCTGCCAGGGACGGTTTGCACCTGTCACCCTGGGATTCCGGATATTGGCAAAGGCTCTTGCCACCCCATAGTGCCTTTTTAGGCAAGGCTCAAATTCTAAACCTACCACCCTAGAACACAAAAAGGAAAAAACTAAGAGTAATGCTGCTCAATGCCAGAAGTCTAAATCTCAAAATGCACGACTCGAGGCCCTTCTCAGTATGGAGAACATCGATGTCTGTGCTGTGACAGAAACCTGGTTCAAGGCTCCTGAGAGCACCCCAGCACTATCAGGTTTTACCTCATACCATGCGTTCCGCCCCAAAATCCGGACAATACCAAGAAAGGAGGGGGGGGTATCCATATTCATCAAGGACACCCACACCTCAAGACTGGTGGCAACGCACGATGCATCGGAGACCATCCAGGTGCAATTAACCATAGGCAAGACTGCTCTGCAAATTGTAGCATGTTACAGGCCACCCTCACAAACTCAGGAACCCCACATGGCCTTCCTGAAAACACTAGAGGGGATAAATGTATCACCAAACACCATCATACTAGGTGACTTCAATCACCCTAATATAGACTGGGAACACTACTCAAGCCCAAACACCCTAGCCCAAAAGTTCCTGGAATTCATAAACTCAAATGCCATGGAACAACTAGTCACCATCCCCACAAGAGGAGATAACATACTTGATCTCATCATCACGAACATGGGAGCACAATGTTCAACACCGGAAGTATACCCCTCACTGGTGAGATCAGATCACAAACTAATCTCGCTGGAGGTCCTCATCCCACCCCCACCTGAAATAAAAAAGACCACAGTAAAGAACTTCTCGAAAGCCGACTTCACACTTCTAAAGACTAGTGTGATCTCCTTTAAGCCCCCGAGCCGGCGGAAAACAGTACTCAAGCCGCTGAATCACTTACAAATGCCTTCTACCAGCACCTGCAGGATTGCATGGATAAGGCAATCCCAAGCAAAACAAAGACTCTTTGTACCAAAGGCAAGCGTCCAGTCTGGTGGACCCCAGCCATAAACAAACTCTACAACAAAAGGAGGAAGCTACTACAAGATAGAGCAAAATCCTTAAAAGGTAAGACACCCTTGATCACTATAAGTAAAAACTAAGAGCTCTCATAAAATCATCCAAAGCAAATTTTGAGAGAAAAATAGCTAAAGACTCAAAAGACAATCATAAGGCCTTCTTTAGCTATGTTAGAAACCTGGGAGGAAACTCCCAGATATGCTCAGAACTAGTTCAAAATGATGTGAAGATTACTGATCCTACAGACATTGCCAGCATACTGGCTGACAGGTTCAGTGCAAACTCCCCCCTCCCCAAAGGAGAGATATCTATACCAAATGATTGCAGCCCCCAAAATTTCCAACGCCCAAGTGAGAACTGCTCTCTCCAAAGCAAAAACACAGCATCCATGGGACCAGATGGTGTCCCCGGCTGTGTGCTCCACGAACTCAATGAGGAATTAAACCCACAGCTAGGACAGCTGTTTAATCAAAGTCTTACCTCTGGATACGTACCCAGGAGTGGCGCACTGCAACTGTGGTCCCACTTCACAAAGGCGGTGCCTCCACCGACCCTGGAAATTACCGCCCATTAGCTTGACAAGCCTTATCTGCAAAGCCATGGAGAGGATCATAATGGACCTCATAAATAAAGACATAGGGAATTTGCAGACTTTGGATCCAACCCAGTTTGGCTTTGTCAAAGGCAGATCATGCCTTTTAAACTTGGTTGACTTTTCAAACAGTCACCAAAGCCATTGACGAGGGAAAGGCAGTCCATACAGCCTACCTCGATTTGGCGAAGGCCTTCGATACAATACCCCACTCGGGTATCATTGAAAAACTCATCAGCTTAAATGTTAACCCATACATCACAAGATGGGTTGCAAACTGGCTGAGTGACAGAACCCACAGGGTCAGAGTTGCTGGCGCCATGTCAGACTCAAAGCCTGTCACAAGTGGTGTCCCACAGGGCTCAGTCCTGGGCCCACTCTTGTTTGGCATCTACTTTTCCAGTACAAGCAAACGCAGGAGGGTTATGGCTGACAAAGTTTGCAGATGACTGCAAACTGGGCGCCATAGTAGAAAACACATCTGACACAGATATCCTTCAGAAGGGTCTTACAGAAACGGATAACTGGTGCCAGAGCCATGGCCTAAAGTTAAATGCCAAAAAATGCATAGTCATACCCTTAGGAAAAACAAGGTTACCTAGCTACCAAATAGGTGGCAATCCACTGAGCACAGAAGAAGTCATCAGAGACCTGGGGACCCAGGTTGATAGTAGTCTGTCATTCGACACCCATGTAGCTAAAGTAGTTAGGAAGACCTTCTACATTGCCCACCTTATCATGAAGGGATTCTCATCTAGATCAAGGGAGGTCATGGTCTCCCTTTACTCATCACTCATCAGACCAATGATTGAGTACAATGCCCCATTCAGAATGTATCTGACCCGACACTTGCAGCAGCTGGAGAGGCCACAAAAGTTCCTCACCAAAAGGATAAAGGGTCTCAAAAATCTGTCCTATGCCGCCCGACTGAAAGAACTCCAGCTCTATTCAGTCGCCACTTGCTCAGAGGTGACCTTTGCCTAACATACAAGGCCATGTCAAACCCAGATTTGATGAATATGCTTCACCTCAAAAAATCTAGATCCATCAGAGTCACAAGGGCGGGAGACTTAAACCTCGACACGGCTATTAATAGGACGTGCTGGAGGGATAGATTCATCACCCAAAGACTCCCTATGCTGTGGAACAAAATTCCGGTATATGTGAGGCAGAGCACCTCGCTGGCCTTGTTCAAGAGAAATCTTGACCAATGGATGGGAGATCGCAGATATACCCCAGGGATTATCTCAGTGTCACTGCTCGACAGAGGCACAGCAAAATAATGGGTATAGTTCCCCATACTAAAGGGGTGGCGTAAGCCACAAAACGATGGGCTAGGCTTGTAAATGCCCTCGGGCAGATAGCCTAGTATGAACCTATGAACCTATGAACCTATTAATCTACCATGTCCCCGTGACTGTGGCATCAGTCCTTTGTGTGTGTTGATACTGTATGCATTATACAAATACCACACCTGGATTCAATGAATGTTCACACTTTGCAGTCCTCCATAAAGATGGTAGGAGACAAGATGTGTAAGTCAGTTTTGATTTCTGACACTTAAGTAATGGACTAGAAAGGGCCTACCACAGATCCCTGAGGTATGGACCTGGTCGTTGGACTCTAGATAGAGGTGACATCACACACTGCAACATATTTCTCTGTCAGATATGTGCTCCAGTTGTCTACCCACTTAGTGACGTAGGTGTTTATGGCCACTTGTGACAGTTTCTCTGTAATACCCGACAGTTAATTTGTGTCAAATAGGATCATAGGAAGTTACTAAGTTATTGGCCTGAGGCCCTTACAAGCCTAGCCAAGACTTTAGCCCATGTTCCAACAAGTCAGCACCATATGCTACTTTCCAGCAGGGACACAGGTGGAATCTCAGGGGTGTATTTTTTGTTCCCCATTCAGTTATCAAGGTTGCCCTTAAAAAAGGGTTAATGAGGTACTCTGCTTTACATGGAGAGAGAGTCTATTCCACAAAAGGGGGAGTCTCTGGGACACAAATCTGTCCCACCAATAAGTCCTATTGATGTCACAGGCCAGACTGAGGTTGTGCATGTGGGTTACTCCAGTGGAGCTTGACCTGCGGATATGCAGCAGTCCCATCAGGGCGAGGTCTGAGATTGCTTTGTATGCCAGACAGAAGTCATCTCTGAGGAGTCAGTAGGAGAATGAGTAGAGGGACAGGGCTTTTAGCCTATATGTGTAGGGTAAATGTTTGAGGCCCTGGATTACCCAGGTGAGGAACCTCTGTGGTCTCTCCAGCTGCTGCATGAGCTTTGTGATGTACATGCCACACAGGGCATTGTACTCAATAATGGGTCTTATAAGGGAAGAATACAGGGATGTTATGACCACCTTGTCCCTGGATAAGATACCCTTATTAATGAGGTGGGCCATGTAGAAAGCTTTCCATACAATGGAGGTAATATGGTGGTCAAAAAGTCAGTTAGCTGTCAACCTGGGTGCCCAAGTCCCTCACAACTGATTGCATGCTTAGGGCCTTATTATCAATGTGATCATTTGTGGGGACATCACTCTCCCCAAAAGGAATGATGATGCATTTTTTTGGCATTCAGTTTGAGGCCATGTTTCTGTCACCAGTCATTTGTTTGGGTGAGACCCTCTTGGGGGATGTCCACATCACTAGGGGAATTGATGATAGCACCCAGCTTGCAGTCTACAAACTTGGTCAACCATAGCCCACTAGATGTGGCCTGCACCTCCCAGAAGTATATCCCAAACAGCAGAGGCCCCAAGACCAATCCCTGGGGTACACTGCTTGTTACAGGTCTACTACTTGAGGTGTCTTCCCCTATTTTGACTAGGTAGGTTCTAGCAGTGAGCCAGTTTGCTACCCATCTGGTAACATATGGATTGATGCCTAGTTGAGAGAGTTTATCTATTATACCTGAGTGGGGAATAGTATTGGACACTTTGGCTAGCTCAAGGTAGGTGGTATGCATTGTCTTCCCCTCGTCTATGGTCTTGGTGACTATCTCAAATAAGTCGACCAAATTTATCAGGTATGACCTCCCCTTGACAAAACTAAACTGTGTGGGATCAAGTGTCTGAAGGTTGCCAAAGTCTTTGTTAATAAGGTCCATGATAATCCACTCCATGGCCTTACAGATCAGGCTAGTTAGGCTGCTTGGGTCTATAATATCCTGGATCAGTGGATGCTCCAACTTTATGCAAAGGGATGACAGTGGCTATCCTCCGCTCGGCTGGGACGAAGCTGGTACTCAGGCTTTGGTTGAATAGGGTGCCTAATGGTGTTGCAAGTTCCTTCCTGAGTTCATGTAGGATGCAGCATGGGATGTTATCGGGTCCCATGGAGGCTGTATTTTTTGCCTTTGAGAGGGCAGTGATGACTTGCTCCCTAGAGGTAAGAGGGGGGGACAGGTACTGGGGATGTCCTGTTTTACTAATGGGGGGGGGCAGAGTTGTGATGTTTTCACTGAAACTGTCAGCTAGCATGTTAGCTATGTCTGCAGCATCTGTGTATGTGGTGTTCTTGACCATCAGTTCTGAGTACATCTGGGTGCTTCCCTTGAGATTGCAGACATATTTGAAGAAGGCCTTATGATTGTCTTTAGTAGATGTGCCAAGTTTGGACTCAAAGTTTGCTTTGGAGGATTTCACTAGTGTTCTTATTACTTGTTCAGGCTAAGGAGAGATTGCTTCCAATTAGGCACCTGCTCCTGGACAGCAATGTGTCTCCTTTTATTATATAGTTTATTTATTGTAGATGACCACTAGACAGATTTACTCGTCCTTGAGGAGAAAGATTTCTTCCTGTCTCGTATTCCTGATTCTATGCAGCTATATAAATGCTCATATAGTACTTTGGTGTAGATTTGGACATATGTGCCAGTTCCCATGGAAGGAGAGGGGGCTGTGAAGCTGTTTATACCTTCCCTCAGGGGGTTGTAATCAGCTTTGGAGAATTTTTTTTGTTTGACCCTAGCTTGGGGGGGGGGGGGGTTTGGGGGGAGATGGTGATTTCGAAAGTGACTACTTCGTGGTTGGATCTTACCAGGGATGATGACACTGTAGGGATGCTGCAGTTGTTACTCGTTGGTTAATACCAAGTCAAAGATATTTTCAGCTCTTGTGTGGGTGTCAACCAACTGGGTCCAAAGCATTTGCATTCAGGAAATCAAGAAATATCTGGCCATTTGTGTTTTGGCATAAGTATTTCTTCCAATAGGTTCATAGGTTAGTACTAGGCTAACTGCCCTTGTGAGCCATTGTAAGCCTAGCCAATTATCTCTTGTGAGACTCAAACCCTGCACCTTGTGTTTGTAAGGCAACCACCTTAACCATTAGACCACCCTCCCCCTCTTTGGATGTATTTAATTATAGATTCATAGGTTCATAGATTAGTACTAGGCTAACTGCCCTTGTGAGCCATTTTAAGCCTAGCCATTTATCCCTTGTGAGACTTGAACCCTGCACCTTGTATTTGTAAGGCAAACACCTTAACCATTAGGCCACCCTCCCAACCCATGGTTGGATATTTAATGACACTCAGGATCAGGGTAAAAGGCTGAATCTTAATAAATTCAAAGAGGTCTAGATAGGTGAAGTGGGCATCTTCAGTCAAAGTTGGAGGCCTATAGCTAGCTATGATTTGACAAGGGGTCTTGGCAATTGTTAACTGCACCTGGAGTGTTTCCTGTGCATCATACTGTGTGACCATTCTAGAGGTGTGTATGTCTTTTAAATATATTGCAACTCAACCTCTTTTTGTTTTACTGCCCATAGTTTGGGGTCTGAAAGAATGATAGGATGAGTAACCTGGTATGGCTGGGTTGCTTTCTGCAGCTTTGAACCAGGTTTCTGTGACTGCACAAATGTCAGCTTCCTCCAAGGTTAAGAATGCTTGCAATGTGTGCAGTTTCTTGTTCAGATTCCTAGCATTTAGCAGCATGACCTTTAATTTATGTTTTGATGAACTTTTCATCTTGGTAGTTTTGACCTCATGGCATTTCCTAAAAAGGCACTATGGCTTAGGCAAGGAGCCTGAAGCCCAAGGGAGACAGATGCAGGCCATCTCTGGCAAAGCATCATGGTTTGTCAATCATGTCCTCCCAGGCTGTCAGGTACTGGATCCCCTTGGAATGACACAAGAAACTAAGCCAGTTGTTAAAGTCAATCATTTTCTGTTTATATTGAGGCATCATTTTGGGTGACGGTAGAATGTTGCTTAAGGTATAGAATGTTGCTTAAGGCTAGGAATATACCTGCCTGGGACAGATTCAGCAAGCTTGATTATGTCTCTCTTCATATAGTCCAGGAAGGTTTGTCTCAAGTCATTCACTCCAACATGGATTATGACAGAGTTATAACAGTACCTGTTGAGAGACTTGTGTGTATTGGTGATATGGCGGATTCTGGCACCCAATAAACATCTAACTGTGGCAAGGTTGGGTTACACAGGATGTTAGACTTGTCATCATGCATTCCCTTGTTAACCTTCTTGAAGACAGTGAACAGATGTAACAGACATGATGTAGCCTGAACAAATCAAACGTGGGTTTAGTACACAGTCGGGTTATTACCTGTGTCCTTTTAAAGAAGGTCCATAATGACAAACACCAATCACAACCAAAGTGTCACATAGCTCACAACACCAGTGTGCCACCCAGCAACAGCCCCTAAGGCAAGACAACATGCCTAACACTTTAGTCATAGGTGACTCTTTAGTCAGGCACACTGATGTCCCACTCACCAGGCTGAACAAGGAGAAAATTACAGTCAGCTGCCTGTCAGGTGCCAGGATCCGACACATAATGTATGCACTCAAGTCACTCCACAACATGTACAAATATGACTCTGTCATTGTCCATGTTGGAGTGAATGACTTGAGACGTACCTCCCTGGGCTACATGAAAAGAGACATGAAAGACCTTTCGGATCATGTGGCCCAGGCAGGTATGACCCAAGCCCTGAGTAGCATCCTGCCTTCGCCCAGAATGATACCACAATATAAGGACAAAATGATTGACTTCAACAATTGGCTAAGCTTCTGGTGTCATTCAAAGGGGATCCAGTATCTGTCTGCCTGGGATGACATGATCGACAGACCACGACGCTTTGCCAGAGATGGCCTGCACCTGTCGCCCCTGGGATTCATGTTACTGGCTAAAGCTCTTGCCACCCCTATAGTGCCTTTTTTAGGCAAAGTTCAAAGGACAAAACCACCACCGTAACAGGCACAAGCCTGCAAAATCTGAAGGTAATGCTACTCAATGCTAGAAGTCTAAACCTCAAAATACACTCTCTCGAGGCACTCCTAAAAATGGAGAACATCGATATCTGTGCAGTAACTGAGACCTGGTTCAAGGCTCCAGAAAGCACCCCTGCAATACCAGGCTACAACTCTTGCCACACTTTTCGGCCACCAAACCAGGACTGAAACACTGAAGGTGGAGGAGTGTCCATATTCACACCACCAGGCTAGTTGCCCAACACAATGCATCTGAAATTCTCCAGGTGCAACTAACACTAGGTAAGACTACAATTCAAATTGTAGCTTGCTACAGATCCCCCACCATGCGCCAAGATTCTCACTACACCTTTCTAAACATACTGGAAAATATTAAGATACAACCAAACACCCTAATACTGGGTGATTTCAACTACCCTGCCATTAACTGGGAAAACTACTCATGTACCAACACCTTTGCTCAGCTTCATAAATTCCAGTTCCCTGGATCAACTAATCCATAGTCCCACCAGGGGCTCCAATATCCTAGACCTGGTCATTACTAGCATGGGAAATCGATGCTCCACACCTATGTTCACCCCCTTGATGGTCAGGTCTGACCATAAACTAATCACCCTTAACATCCACATCCCACCCCCACCCTCCAGTAAGGAAACCTCCATAAAAAACTTCTCCAAAGCCAAATTCATGCTACTCAAGTCAGAAGTGACAAACTTCATGACACCCATGCAGATGGGAACTGAAAGTTCGACTGCTGAATCCTACACTAAGGCACTGTACGAGCACATCCACTCATGCATGAATAGTGCCATACCAAATAGAACCAATATGCTGTCCTCCAAAACAAGGAAGCCAATCTGGTGGTCCCCTGCCATAAACAAACTTTACAACAAAAGAAAGAAACTGTTGCAGAAAAGAGGAAAATCCCAGGTTGCAAAAAACTCCCTTACCAGCCTCAGTAAGAAGCTGAGATCCCTCATAAAATCCTCCAAAGCTAGTTACGAAAATAAAATTGCCAAAGATTCCAAAAGACAACCACAATGCATTCTATAATTATGTCAAGAATCTAAATGGCAATGCTCAGATCTGCTGTGAGCTACAACTGAATGGCATTAAATATACTGATCCCAAGGATATTGTCAATGTCCTGGCAGATCGGTTCAGTGCCAACTTCACCCCCCTCTCATCCCCTAAATGGCCCATCTCAATACTGGAAGATTGCCATATTCCGGTAATAGCCACGCAGGTAAAAAACGCACTCTCCAAAGCTAAGAATACAGCATCCATGGGACCAGATGACATCCCAGGCTGTGTACTACATGAACTACAAAGTGAACTGGCACCTAACCTAAGTGTCATGTTTAATCATAGCCTCACCTCAGGCTTCATGCCCGAGTGGCGCTCAGCTACAATTATCCCACTCCACAAGGTGGGATCCACATTGTATCCCGGGAACTACTGCCCCACCAGTTTGACGAGCCTGATCTGCAAGGCAATGAAACGTATTATCATGGAACTTATAAACAAAGACATTGGCAACCTTCAAACACTGGACCCCACCCAGTTTGGGTCGTGAAGGGACGATCTTGTCTCCTGAATCTGATTGACTTCTTCAAGTCAGTCTCCAGAGCTGTGGACGAGGGTATGCAGGTCCGCACAGCCTATCTGGACCTCGCCAAGGCCTTTGACACCATCCCCCACTCTGGAATCATAGATAAACTTACTAAGCTGGGCATTAATCCCTACATCACTCGATGGTTGCCAACTGGCTTACTGACAGAACCCACACTGTAAAAGTAGCTGACTCCAAATCCAGCTCCAGACAAGTGACAAGTGGAGTACCTCTGGGTTCAGTCCTGGGACCGTTCTTGTTTGGCATTTACTACTCAGCAACAGCTCCTCGTGGTCCTTATACTACTCAGCAACAGCTCCTCGTGGTCCTGCAGAGTTGTGCTAGCAGCAGAGAAACAAAAAGAGTGACTGCTTTCAAGATATAAGTATATTTTTTCTGTTTCTACCTGTGCGACCTTCCTTTCTC
This sequence comes from Protopterus annectens, assembly GCF_019279795.1. Taxonomy (NCBI): domain Eukaryota; kingdom Metazoa; phylum Chordata; order Ceratodontiformes; family Protopteridae; genus Protopterus; species Protopterus annectens. The sequence goes on from NC_056729.1 coordinate 776,481,870, forward strand.
GCCGAAAAGTGAGTTTACACTGCTGATTTAACTGTTATAAGCTTGTTTTTGCGTTTTTTCATTTCCTGCACTTAATTTAAAAGTTTTTTTGCTGTAATTAACTGTTGAGACTGCCCACTCAAGTGCGCTAGCCTGTGCATTGAATATACTGTAATTTTCCTGTTGTTTTCTTGAAAAAAAATAAATAAATATCCTTGTTTCCCGCCTTTCCTTAACTAGAATAGTCCCCTATACAGGCTTTGCTGTATTCTGGACTTTTGGATAGTTCCTGTGTTGCCCATTTCCTTACTTGGATAGAAGGAAGTTTCTTTGCTCACCAGTGGGAGTGGGGAGCCTTGAGCAGCCTATCTGTCCCTGAAGGAGTGACCTCAGCACAAGAATCTTGAAGTAATTGGCCATTTTGGGCCATTTCTAGCTCTTTGAAGTTCCCTGCATAAAAATCCGCTTCTGAGCGTTTTTTTCACTTATACTACTCAGCAACAGCTCCTCGTGGTCCTGCAGAGTGGTGCTAGCAGCAGAGAAATGAAAAGAGTGACTGCTTTCAAGATATAAGTATATTTTTCTGTTTCTACCTGTGCGACTTTCCTTTCTCGCTGAAAAGCGAGTTTACACTGCTGATTTAACTGTTATAAGCTTGTTTTTGCGTTTTTTCATTTCCTGCACTTAATTTAAAAGTTTGTTTGTTGTAATTAACTGTTGAGGCTGCCCACTCAAGTGCGCTAGCTTGAACATTGAATATACTGTAATTCTTCTGCTGTTTTCTTGAAAAAAACAAAAAAAAAACAAAAAAATATCCTTATTTCCCACCTTTCCTTAACTAGAATAGTCCCCTATACAGGCTTTGCTGTATTCTGGACTCTTGGATAGTTCCTGTGTTGCCCATTTCCTTACTTGGCTAGAAGGAAGTTTCTTTGCTCACCAGTGGGAATGGGGAGCCTTGAGCAGCCTATCTGTCCCTGAAGGAGTGACCTCAGCACAAGAATCTTGTAGTAATTGGCCGTTTTGGGCCATTTCTAGCTCTTTGAAGTTCCCTGCATAAAAACCCGCTTTGGCACGTTTTTTTCGCTTATACTACTCAGCAACAGCTCCTCGTGGTCCTGCAGAGTGGTGCTAGCAGCAGAGAAATGAAAAGAGTGACTGCTTTCAAGATATATTTTTTCTGTTTCTAGCTGTGCGACCTTCCTTTCTCGCTGAAAAGCGAGTTTACACTGCTGATTTAACTGTTATAAGCTTGTTTTTGCATTTTTTCATTTCCTGCACTTAATTTAAAAGTTTGTTTGTTGTAATTAACTGTTGAGGCTGCCCACTCAAGTGTGCTAGCCTGTGGATTGAATATACTGTAATTTTCCTGCTGTTTTCTTGAAAAAAAAATATCCTTGTTTCCCGCCTTTCCTTAACTAGAATAGTCCCCTATACAGGCTTTGCTGTATTCTGGACTCTTGGATAGTTCCTGTGTTGCCCATTTCTTTACTTGGATAGAAGGAAGTTTCTTTGCTCACCAGTGGGAGTGGGGAGCTTTGAGCAGCCTATCTGTCCCTGAAGGAGTGACCTCAGCACAAGAATCTTGTAATAATTGGCCGTTTTGGGCCATTTCTAGCTCTTTGAAGTTCCCTGCATAAAAATCCGCTTCTGAGCGGCTTTGCGCGATTGTGCGCATAGCGCAGCATCGGGCAGTGCTGCTTAATCGGGTTTAAACTATTCCCGGCTCCACAAAGTCTGCTCTTCACTTTTTCCCTTAGAACTACTCTATTTCTCAAATTAAACACACTATTCTCAATCTAAGGCCCTACACTTGCCCAAATAAGCAATCTTACAATCTAGCACTAATATACTAAAAGCACTACATCCTCATATACTCTCTACAATTACCCTGTCCCCTATTGGTCCTCTTTAATTAAGTGATAAAAGAGTCCCTTATACTACACTAGCATGTCCAAAGGTCAGTTAATGGTTTCCTCTCCAGTCCAACTGGTGAATCTGGGAATCTTGAGGCAATGTTACAACTGTCTAATGTACACGGACAACCCTCTCCTCCTCCAAACAGGTTCAAACATATGTGAGAGATGCAACCATATAGCCAAACTGGAGGTCGAGCTCTCTCACCTCAAAACTGGTGTAACCAGTCAGGAGGAGAAGGTAACATCACGCAACACTAATCCAGTCACACATAGTCCTACCACAACAGCAATCCAAACACGCAAACACACAAAAACATACTCAGAGACTCTAATTAATAATCTACCTAAACAGCAGAGACCTCCAAAGCAGACATCCAAACAAACGCTACCCCACAACAAAACACATGCAACACATAGCTCACAAAGTCAGTGTGCCAAACAGTCACAGCCCTTAAGGCAGAACAACACACCTGACACACTTGTAATAGGTGATTCTATAGTCAGACACACTGACGTCCCGCTCACCAGACTGAACAAGGAGAAGATCACAGTGAGCTGCCTGTCAGGTGCTAGGATCCGCCACATAACGCAAGCATTCAAGTCACTCCAAAGCAAGTACAAATATGACTCGGTCATAGTACATGCTGGTGTGAATGACCTGAGATGTACCTCCCTCGACTACATGAAAAGAGACATAAAGGAGCTCTCCGATCATGTAGCCCAGGCCAGTATGACCCTGACCCTGACCTTGAGCAGCATCTTACCCTCACCTAGAATGATGCTGCAGTATAAAGACAAAATGATCGATTTTAACAATTGGCTAAAATTTGGTGTCATTCAAAGGGGATCCAGTGCCTGTCAGCCTGGGATGACATGCTTGACAAGCCATGTTGCTTCGCAAGGGACGGCTTGCACCTGTCACCCTTGGGCTTTTGGATACTGGCAAAGGCTCTTGCCACCCCCATAGTGCCTTTTTTAGGCAAGGCTCAAAAGACAAACCCACCTCCTTAGAAAACACAAAGAACAAGAAACTAAGGGTAATGCTGCTAAACGTCAGAAGTCTAAACCTCAAAATGCATGCACTCGAATCTCTCCTCAGTATGGAGAACATTGATATCTGTGCAGTGACAGAAACCTGGTTCAAGGCTCCAGAGAGCACCCCAGCACTACCAGGTTATACCTCATACCATGCTTTTCGGCCCCAAAACTCTGACCGAACCACAAAAGGAGGGGGAGTATCCATATTTATCAAGGATACCCACACCTCCAGGTTAGTGGCATTGCATGAAGCATCAGAAACCATCCATGTGCAACTAACAGTGGGCAAAACTGCCTTTCAGTTTATAGCATGCTACAGACCACCATCTCAAAATCAGGAATCCCACTCAGCTTTCCTGAAAACATTGGAGAACATGAAGATCTCTCCAAACACCATTATACTGGGTGACTTCAACTACCCAAACATTGACTGGGAGCATTACTCAAGCCCCAACACCCTAGCCCAAAGGTTCCTGGAATTTATAAACTCAAATGCTATGGAACAACTAGTCAAAACTCCCACAAGAGGGGAAAACATACTTGACCTCATCATCACCAACATGGGGATCCTATGCTCCACACCAGAAGTATTCCCCTCATTGGTAAGATCAGACCATAAATTAATTTCACTGGATATCCACAACCCGACCCCACCCCCAGCCCAGAAAACCACAGTGAAAAACTTCTCAAAAGCGAACTTCACACTTCTCATATCCGAGGTGGAATCCTTCAAGGCCACAGGGCCAGTGGAAACTACGGCCCAAACCACAGAATCCTATATAAACGCATTCTATGGACACCTCCAGGAATGCATGGATCATGCTATCCCAAACAAAACCAAAACTCAAGCGTCCAAAGGCAGGCATCCAGTCTGGTGGACCCCAGCCATAAATAAGTTGTACCACAGAAGGAGGACGCTACTACATGATAGAGCAAAATCCCTAAAAGGGAAGGCATCTCTGATCAGTACTAGCAAAAAATTACGATCCCTCATAAAATCCTCCAAGGCCAGCTTCGAGAGAAAAATTGCACAGGACACTAAAGACAATCACAAGGCTTTCTTTAGCTATGTTAGGAACCTGGGATGCAACTCCCAGATATGCTCAGAGTTGATTATAAATGACAAAAAATACACTGAACCCACAGACATTGCCAACATCCTGGCAGACGGGTTCAGTGCAAACTTCTCCCCTCCCCCCAAAGAGCAAATATCTATCCCAGTAGAGTGCAGCCTCCCTAACATCTCAGATGCTCAGGTGAAGGCCACCCTCTCCAAGACAAAAAACACTGCTTCAATGGGACCAGACTGTGTCCCGGGTTGCGTCCTATATGAACTCCAAGAAGAACTAAACCCTCACGTAAAACTGCTGTACAATCTCAGCCTCACTACGGGATATGTACCCAAAGAATGGCATACAGCAAAAGTGGTCCCGCTCCACAAAGGTGGCGCCTCAATGGACCCTGGTAACTATCTCCCCATAAGCCTGACTAGCCTTATCTGTAAGGCCATGGAGAGGATCATCATGGAACTCATAAACAAAGACATTGGGGACCTACAGACACTGGATCCTACTCAGTTTGGCTTTGTCAAGGGCAGATCCTGCCTCTTGAACCTGGTCAACTCCTTTGAAACAGTCACCAAGGCCATAGATGAAGGGAAGGTAGTCCACACAGCCTATCTGGACCTCGCAAAGGCATTTGACACAATACCCCACTCGGGTATCATAGATAAGCTATCCAGCTTAAACATAAACCCCTATGTCACAAGATGGGTTGCTAACTGACTCAAAGACAGAACACTCAGAATTGCCGGAGTCATGTCAGACTCGAAACCAGTTACAAGTGGCATCCCACAAAGCTCGGTCCTGGGACCTCTCTTGTTCGGCATATACTTTTCCAAGGTACAGGCCAGCACGGGAGGACTATGGCTGACCAAGTTCGCAGATGACTGCAAACTGGGTGCCATAATTGACTCTCCAGCTGACACGAACATCTTTCAAAAAGGTCTCACGGAGACGGATAACTAGTGCCAGAGCCATGGTCTAAAGCTAAATGCCAAGAAGTGTATAGTCATACCCTTTGGCAAAAACAAAGTGCCCACCAATTACCACATAGGTGGTAACCCATTAAATACAGAAGAAGTAATTAGGGATCTGGGGACCCAAGTTGATAGTAATCTCTCCTTTGACAACCACATTGCCAAAGTGGTTAGAAAGACCTTCTATATAGCCCACCTTATCACGAAAGGATTCACATCTAGATCAAGGTAGGTAATAGTGCCCCTTTATTCATCCCTCATCAGGCCCATCATAGAATACAATGCCCCTTTTTGTACCTTACCCGTCACCTGCAGCAGCTAGAAAGACCCCAAAAGTACCTCACAAAGAGGATCAAGGGACTCAAACAGATGCCATATGCTGCCAGGTTAAAGAAACTCCAGCTTTACTCAGTCGCATACCGCCTACTTCGAGGTGATCTATTCCTGACATACAAAGCTATGTCCAACCCAGAATTAATGGACAAGCTCCACCTCAGAAAATCTAAATCCCTTAGAACCACGCGCTCGAGGGACTTGAACCTCAGCACAGAAATAAATAGAACTTGCTGGAGGGACAGATTCATAACCCAAAGGCTCCCTTCGCTTTGGAATAGAATCCCGGTCCATGTTAGGCAGAGCACCTCACTGACTCTCTTCAAAAGGAATCTTGATGAGTGGATGGGAGATCGTAGGTTTAACCCGAGGATTACTACTGTGTCACTACTAGACAGAGGCGCAGTAAACTAACCTTAAAAGAAGGGCACAGCAAACTCAAATCTAAGGGTGGCAAAAGCCAAACACACTCGGGCTAGGCTTATAAATGCCCCAGGGCAGATAGCCTAGTATGAACCTATGAACCTATAAAAGACAATGCAAGGCACGAGGCCCATAAAGCACAACCAGAACAAAGAACAGAAACTTTACCAAATAGTATAGTGGTTTACCAGATGCCTGGTGCCAAAGCCATGGCCTCAAGCTCAATGCCAAAAAGTGCATTGTCATCCCTTTTGGTAAAAACTCTGTACCCATGAACTACCACATAGGTGGTAGTCTACTTAACACCAAAAGTGTGATAAAAGATCTTGGGACACAGGTGGACAGTAGTCTCTCCTTTGATAATCACATCGCCACAGTAGTCAGGAAATCCTTCTACGCGGCACACCTAATCACAAAAGGATTCTCATCTAGGAAAAAAGAGGTCATTGTTCTCCTCTACTCATCAATCATTAGACCCATAATAGAGTACAACGCCCCTTTTGGTATGTACCTCACAAGACATCTACAACAACTAGAAAGGCTGCAAAAATACCTCACAAAGAGGATTACCAGCCTCAAACAGATGCCCTACGCAGACCGTCTCAAAAAACTCCAGCTTTACTCCGTCACATATCGCCTACTCAGAGGTGATCTCTGCCCAACATACAAAGCTCTGTCAAACCCAAATCTGTTGGACATGCTCCACTTAAAGAAATGCCAATCCCTCTGAGCTACACACTCTAGAGACCTGCACCTTGTCACCACAATAAACAGAACATGCCGGAAGGATAGATTCCTGTCCCAGAGACTTCCCATACTCTGGAACAAAGTACCAATCTATATCAAACAAAGCTCCTCATTACCACTCTTCAAGAAAAATCTTGATGATTGGATGGGAGATAGGAAATTCACCTCAGGGATCACTTTTGTGCCTCTGCTCAACAGGGGCACAGGAAAATAATTTTCTTGAGTGGCAAAAGCCAGGGTACCTTTTTGGCTAGGCTTATATAGGCCCTAGGGCAAATAGCCTAGTACCTACCTATGAACTTCTCTGAAGTACAGGCTAACAAAGTTCACAGATGGCTGCAAACTGGGAGCCATTATTGAATCCCCAAATTATGTGGATACTTTACAAAAGGGCCTTACAGAAACAGATGCGTGGTGCCAGAGTCATGGGCTCAAACTCAATGCCAAGAAATGTATAGTTATCCCCTTTGGGAAAAAACATGCACCCGTGAATTACCACATAGGTGGCAGTACACTAAACACCGAAAGTGTGATAAGAGACTTGGGGACACAGGTGGACAGTGGTCTCACCTTCGATAACCACATCACCACAACAGTCAGGAAATCCTTCTATGTGGCACACCTCATCACTAAGGGCTTTTCATCCAGGAAAAAGGAGGTCATTGTCCCACTGTACTCATCCCTCATTAGACCCATTATAGAATACAATGCCCCATTTGGTATGTACCTCTCAAGACATCTGCAACAACTGGAAAGGCTGCAGAAATACCTCACTAAAAGAATTGCAGGCCTAAAGCAGATGCCCTACACTGACTGCCTTAAAAAACTCCAGCTATACTCTGTCGCATATCATCTACTCCAAGGTGATCTCTGCTTAACATACAAGGCCATGTCATACCCAGAGCTGTTGGACATGCTACACTTAAGGAAATCCCAATCCCTCAGAGACACACACTCCAGGGAACTAAACCTTGTCATCACAATAAACAAAACATATTGGAGGAATAGGTTCCTGACCCAGAGACTCCCCAGACTCTGGAATAGACTGCCCATACATATCAAGCAGAGCACCTCTTTGGCCCTCTTCAAAAGGAACCTTGATGATTGGATGGGAGAAAGGGAATTCACCCCAGGGATCACGTCAGACGCCCTGCTAGACAGGGGTCCAGGGAAGTAAATAGTGTGGGAAGAAATAGCCAGGGGAATTGTAATGGCTGGGCTTGTATAGACCCTAGGGCCGATAGCCTAGTACCAACCTATGAACCTATAAATGTGTTAAAAAAAATTAGCAGGTTGTGCGAAAAGTTCTTGACCACTATAATTAGGTTAGAAAAGAGACACATATTAATTTGTTAGGCAACGTTAAGGTTAGCGTGAATGTGAATATGAGGAGAATAAGAAAATACACTTTGGTATATATTAAGTGGTGGTGGTGCTGCGCTAGCGTTGTCGCCTCACAGTAAGACGCTGTCCGGTTCGATTCTCAGCTAGAGCATCTTCTGCGTGGAGACATGTGTGAATGGGCATAACTTCGTTGAAGGTTGTGCGTCAGGCCTGGCAAGCCGGTACCTAAAAATCAACTGCTAATAATTAGCGGACCGGAGTTCTGCTGTGGTGAGCCCTAACTGGGAAAAGCCGAAAGACAGAAACAAACTTTGGTATATATTAAGTATACCGAATATCCAAATTTAAGTTCAAGCACTTGTGCCTGTGGTTGATACAAGATGAAACAGCACTAAATAACTATGTTAAAATATTTTCATAAAGGAATTAAAATACATTGTCCATAATTATACCATGACCCCCTATTAATATTCCAAAACGTGCACGCTGATTGGCCAGCATGCACGTAGTAAATCGACTTATACTAATGGAAAAAGGTCCGGTCGCCCGGACTTTTTCCATTAGTATAAGTTTTTTTTTAAAACACTGTCTCGCTATGTTAAAAGAGTTTAACATAGCGACACAGGTTTAAAAAAAGCAACGGAGATCTCCGTTGCTTATTTTAAAGCTGTCTCGCTATGTTAAACCCATTTAACATAGCGAAACAGTAAAAAGCAACGGAGATCTTGCTTTCTCCGTTGCTTTTGGCCACAGCTCTGATGTACTGTGTAGGCATGCGCAGTACATCAGAACTGCCGCGGATGCCAGACAGCTGCGGAAGGGCAGCAAAGCGGCATTATACAATGCCATTATTTAAGAAAAGTAATTGTTTCTTTTCTTAAATAATGTCATAGTATAATAGCAATAACCCACTTCTGGGTGTGGGAAATGCGGGATTTAACCACGGTTGTCTTTGTTTGGTCCCTCGGGCTTTGCCCTCGGGACCAAACCACGCCAACCATGGTTAAATCCCGCATTACCCACACCCAGGCGTGGGTTATTGCTATAATAATTCACCTTTCTTTATTGTAAATGTAAGGGACTGTTCTCAGACTTTAGACTGGTTGTGATGTATCATTTTGGAAGAATTGAGATAAGTGCATTTAACAGTCTGAGGACCAGATTTATCAAGCCAGGAATACATTTATTAAATTGATGTGTGTATACTTCAAACAACACGAAACTAGGACATTTGAAACAAACAACTAAGACCAACTGACCCAATATAACATTAAATAAACTCTAGCGCCTTGGCACATGCCTTCAAGGAGTTATAATGTTTGTATATGTTTGGACTGCAGTTTGCAGATCTGTACAGCTGAATCCATGTTCCTTGTGCAGTCTCATTTCAGGGCATCACTGCTTCTCAACCAGTTGGTTGGGGGTGAATTTGTGTGTTTAAAGTTGAAGTCAAAGTTGATTATAGGCTCGTAAAACATGAAAAAATAGGTCTTCAGAAAGTCTATTTTAATTTATTTAGCTGCAACACAAGCATAACTCTCAAAAGTTCCTGATTTTGCATACAATGTTTTAATTCTCCTAAAATTGGTGAAGCTGTGGCACAACATGGAGTATTGCTGTCAATAAGTAATGGCACATTATTTCACTTGTATACTTTTGTTCAGATTACACTTTATTTAACATTTTATATAAACAATAATATACCATACAAAATACCTAAGAAGAGAAATAGCCACGCCCACACAAGAAAGAAGTATTGTGTTTAATCACAAGAAACAAGTCTTATCATTACACTCCATAGTAAATGCCGCAGTCTATCAAGTATAACTAAAATAAAACCTTTAACGCATAAAATAGTTACCATACACCCCTAGTTCATAACTAAATTTGAAGGTTTCATATACAGCTAACCATTTGTTCCACTAGATGACAGAATATTGTTATTTTTTAAAGTGGTTTATGCAAAATTAGCAACAAATAAGAACTAAACTAATGGTGCAGCTAAACAGATAGATGGTAGATAGATGGAGATAGCTCATACTGATCAACTCGAGCATTTCCCATTGCTTAGGGTGCTATAACCATTTATTCCACTAGATGACATTCTCCACTTTACTCGATGCTATGATTGCAGCTTGCACAGTCAGTTGAGCGTTTTGCTGACTGTTGCTATGGACGATTTGACGTATAATGAATGAGACCTCAGTTTCTAGGTTTCATCATCCCCGCCACTTTCAAAACTATTTGCCGCCGTCAGACACTATACTTGAGTTGTTTTGTTTGGGAAATTATCCGGGTACGTGGTGGAAGTTGAGAAAAGATGGGCTATCATTTCGTGAAACATGACACATGGTATTTTTGAGTACTTTCATATAGCGCTCATGGAATGTCAAGGCCTCTATATTGGATTTGGGGTTTGAAAGCCAACTGGGGTTAGTGGGAGTAGAACCGGTGGAGGTACGTAACTATGCTTTAGTAGCGACGTCAGTGTCGCATTATTTATTTGGAAATACAGTGTTCTGGATGCATTTACGGTTATGTTCCACATGTAGTCATGCTATATTATGTATATATTTTCTTATCCTCGCTTATTAAGTGGTGTGCATATCTGTATTCTTGTTTTTCTTTCATTTGGATGTCTCTATATGCTGCCTTTGTAAACAGTAGCTCTTTAGTTGTAGAGCTTTTATGGAGATTATGGCTTTCCTTACAGTCTGCTTATTATAGGGTCAAGTAGCACTGACTTTTAGGACATTTTTTGTAGTGTCTAAAATGTACAGCCACTGTACAATAGTTTGCTATTTTTAGTAGATTAACTGTTTTGGAATATGTAGTGAAAATGCTGCTGCTTTTGAAAGACTACTGCGCAGCTGTTTGGATAGATGGGTTCTTGGGTGTTTAAGTAGGGTTTCAAGTGGCATTACTTATTTAACATTGCAATGTTGAATGCACAAATATTACCAGTGTACAGTGTATTAGTCTATTTTTAATTGGTGTTAGTATAACTGTTTGGTAAAATATAATTTATAATTATTTACAGTATTTCTTTTGTGTGTGTGTTTTTTTTTTGCTGACACTTTTATTTAGGGGGAAACATACTGCTGTGTATTGCACTGCTTTCTCTTCGCATAGCTTTGAATGGGGTAATGGTGAGTGATGATGTATGCGAGTTTTAGTTGGAATGATTGACATTGTTTAGTGAAGGAAAATTATGTGCATGTAAAGGAGAGCTCAAACAGAAATTTACAGGAAGTAAATGAATATAAGCCCTTCCCCAATAGCCCTATCTGTTAAATTTTTGCTATAGTGTAAGGGGGTGTCTTTAACACACCCCGGTCAGCACGTTATTTTAAACTGTAAGTGGATGCATGTTTAAACCATAATTAGCTCAGTTAAAGCACAGTGCAAGTAATGTGGGCTACTGCCCCTTATAATCTTTCTGATTCAATGTTTTATCTATTTTTAAAGTAATATTAGTTACATGTGGGCAACACTGGCCTTTTGCATATCTGAATCATTTTGGTAAAAAAATCTTGTTTTGTGTTATATGTTTGAGTGTCTAGTGTTTTATGCATATAATAAGTTATGGCTTAGCAGTTACAGTTTGCTAAGACTCTGGCATTATGCAAAGTAGTGATTCTGACTGTGCAAGCCATCATTTATTTAGTTATTACTTTATTGATTGATTGACATTCATTGACTGGGAAAGTCCACTGGGTCAGAAACCCATTTTCAGTGGAGGCCTGGGGAGAAAAGCTCCACAATGAGTAAAATAACAATATCGGATTACAGTAGATGGGTAGTTTATACAATTTTAGAAATAATAACTTTAAATTCTGTATATAAAAAAATATAGACAATTATCACATCATAGCAATTTTTTTTATACATACTGTAGCACTTTCTATTTAATGTAGAGGTGAAGACATTGTAGAAAAAAATAAATTATATTTAATTCAATTTAAGTACATTGCATTAAAAACGTAGAGAAACTAGTAACCACTCACTATATATTTGTTTTCACCAGGGAATGAGTTATGGAGAAATAGTAGGTGGATTGTTCGTTAGTGATTGATTATAGCTTTGGATAGGGGAGTAATAAGGAGAAGATTATGGGGAGGTCTGGTATTAAGAGAGCAAGGACATGTGGGGTTTAGATAGTAGCTTTTTAGTGAGGATTTAAAAGCATTAAGTCAATCTAAGAAAGTAATAGCTGTTGGTAGAACAGTCTATAATTTAGCTATGGAATATGAGTATAGGCTTTGTCCTGCTCTTTTGTTTGGTTTTGATATGCTCAGAAGTTATTTGTGGACTGTAGATTTCTAGAGGGGGTTGAAGGGTTGATAGTACAGCAAGGCATTTCTCTGGGTTATATACTAGCTTGTGAGCCAGAGTTAGTTGGGTGTAATTGAGGTATTGGGAGAATTCATACCAGTTAAGCATTTTGATAGCTTGGCAATGATGGGTACGGTGTTACAAGCTGGAGGCAAATTTTGTAGTAGCAGCATTGTAATTTATTAAAGAGGGAGGAGTGAAGGTTTGTGAAGATGGGAGTACTGTAAAAGAGTGAGGGAAATACTAAAGACTTGGCCAGCTTGATTTTTCTGGGTCCGTCCATGTACTTTTGATGCCTGTAGAGTTTACCTAGTTTAAAGTGAGTTTTTTTATAGTGTTAAGAATGTGTTGCTCATTGAAGAGTTTATCGTCTATTATACTAAGTAGTTTTGCAGAATGAACAACCTGAATTTCCATTTTGTCTTGGGAGTAAATTTTAAAGTTTTGTGGGGTTGGTTTGATGGAGAAAATAAGTAGTTTAGTTTTTTGGTTATTTTTAGGAGGTTTTGATAGTTGGAGGAGGATATGATTGTGGAGTCATATGCATATTGGGCGAGTGTGGTTTGAGGGGACACTAGATGTAAATTGTTTATGAAAATATTAAAGAGCAGGGGTCGGAGGATGGACCCTTGGGGGGTACTCTTATTTTATTTAGCAGATAAGTAGATTGTTTACTCTACCATGTCACTGATTGTTGTCTGTTGTGTAAGTAGTTGTCAAACCAGGACAGCATATGTGAGGAGCAGCCTATTTCTGACAGTTGCTTACCACAAAAAAACTCTGCAAAGGCTTGGAGCCGAGGCACTAGAAATTCAGAAGTGTTTGTGTTTTTTTACTATTTTTTTTTTTACCAGTTTACTGCTGCTATACCTTTGCGGTTGTACATTTTGAAGACTGTTACCTGGCCTGTTTGAGCTGCTGCTTTTTGCCACTATTTGCTGCTGCATATTTTGAAGACTGTTACTTGGCCTGTTTGTGAGCTGCTGCTGTAAATCCTGAAAACTGACATTGGGTGCTATCAAGTCTAGTGTGCTACTGCATTAACATTTTCTGAGAGGTATCTACTGTTTTTTTTTTTTTGTGGTAGGCAACAATATTTTCAGTGACTTGTTGTGGTGAAGGTATTTTTGACCGTATTTAAGTAGTTTGGTATGTGACTCTGTGTCATATGCCTTGGATAAGTCAAACAGGACAACTGAAGTTATTAACTTGCATCTAAAGCCTTGTTCACGGTGTCTGTGAAGGAAAGGAATGTTGGGGTGAGGAGGTTGTTTCTGTGGTGGTTGAGTAGTTGATTATGTATGCACCTTTCTAATATTTTGGAGAGAGAAGAAAGAATAGATATCGGTCTATAGTTAGTAAGGTCATTTGTATTGCTGCCTTTATGGAGTTGAGTTAAGAAATTTTTCCAGATTTTTGGGATGGTCTGTAGAGATGGATCGGTTCATTAGAATACTGATGGGGGGGTGCCGCTGAGTCAGCAGTGATTTTCAAATATTCTGGGGGGAGGTTGTCAAGAGGATAAGGAACAGGGTTTTAGAATAAGAGAGGTGGGAACAGGTTTTAGGGAGAAACTATGGGTTTCTGGTATTGCTTTAGTGGTAGTTTCATGGGATGCAAGCTGATTGGAAGACGTTTGTATTATTGGTGGTGTATGGATTTGAGTTTGCAGTGGGTTCTTGAATGAGTTTAAGGATTTTATCAATAAAGCGGGAGTTGAAAGTGTGGGCTATACGTTGCAGGGTCATGTCGGGGGATGGAGATGGACTTTGAGTGGTTCTGGGACTGAGAAGAGAGGATACAGATTTCCAAGGATTCTTGGGGTTGTTTTCATGGGTGGATAGTTGTTTTGAGAGAGTTTTTTTGCCATTGACTATTTTTTTGGCTTGGTTCCTGAATAAGTTCTATTCTTTTGTCAGTGTTTTGTTACTGTCAGACTTTCCAGGCTCTATTCCTAGCTAAAAGTAGTAGTTTTGTAGGTTTAGTTAACCATGGAGCATGGCTAATTTTGATTATTTTTGTTCATGTAGGGGGCAAGACAGTTAAGGGTATCTAAAAAGATCTTTCTAAACAGCTTCACCTAGTTGTAAAGAATGTAGAGGGCACCCGTTATGGGCTTTTAAAATGGTGTTAAATGTTGATGGGCTGAACTTAGTGAGGTTTCTGGTTGTTTTGTTGATGTGGGGTTTTGGTACCTGGGTTCCGAGTGTATATGTGAAAGCAGGTAGATGATCACTCAAAGAATCGGGTAGGGAGCCTGAGTTAGTGAATGTGTGTGGATGTGCTACAAAGGTCCAGTTGAGGACTGGATGGGGCACGTGATAAGTTGTGTGCATTTATAGAGATTAATGCTGTTTGTAGGGGAGTTTAATTCTAGGTTTTGACAATTTATGTTTGTATCCCCTAGTATTATAGTTTCAGAGGGTATATTGTTTGTTGTCCAGGAGAGGAAATCTTCAAGGGTGAGGATATTTTGCCCTGGTGGAATATATATGGAAGCGATGTAAATCTGTTTGTTGTAATTTATTTGTAGCACTGTGTGATTGTTTCCATACTGTTAAAGGGTGGTATGGTCTTTGGGAAAGGTGTAATAGTTAGTTGTGATAGACTAGTCCTACCACAACACCTTTCTTTAGAAGCCTGTCTTTTTTGTAGTATATTGTAACCTGTTGGGACTATTCTCTGATGTATGTGGCTTGAGCCAGGTCTCTGTGATGGCTATGATGTCTGGGGAGTATTGCTCTAGTCAGGTATGAAATCCTGTGAGCTTGTTGCAAATGCCAAGTGTATTTATTGTTGGCAAAATAGGTTTCTAGTGGAGCATGGTATATTTTGGGTTGTGGTGGGTTTTATGTTAGAACATAACTGGAGGGAAGGGCAAGGGTTTGGGTGAATATCAATACTTTGAGAGAGCAGTGAGTGACATTATGAGGGTTGGATAGTAACTTTTGAGAGAGAATTTTGGAAGGTTGAGAGAAAAAGGTTTTGTTTTGTTGGCAATGAAGACAACTTTGAGTTTAACAGTGTGTGCATGGTTGCTATTGAATAGTGATGATAAGATGCTAGAATAACTTTGTTGTGGTGTGGTGTTATGGGAAGAATGGGAGTCTTTAGTTTGAAGGGATAGTTTAAGTTCTGTTTTATGTTGAGGGGAGGTGAGTTTTGTCAGTGTGAGGAGGAGTGTGCTAAGAAGAATGAAAATTATAGGAAGTTTTACAGATGTTTGCATTTTGGTTCATAGGTTCATAGGTTAGTACTAGGCTATCAGCCCTAGGGCCTATACAAGCCTAGCCATACCAATTCCCTGAATATTTCTTCCCACATTATTTACTTTCCTGGACCCCTGTCTAGTAGGGCAACTGACGTGATCCCTGGGGTGAATTTCCTTTCTCCCATCCAATCGTCAAGGTTCCTCTTGAAGAGGTCCAAAGAGGCACTCTGCTTGACATGTATGGGCAATCTATTCCAGAGTCTGGGGAGTCTCTGGGTCAGGAACCTATTTTGCTTTAGAAATGATCATTAGGATTCTATGGAAGGGTAAAACTGTATGTGGTTGGTTGTTGCACTAGTAGGGAAATAAGAGGGGACTGTACTTTAGAATGTGCTGGTTGACTGGGTGGTGATCTTATGGACTTTGTCAATATCAAGGTGCAGGTACTCCACGACTATCGAAGCCAACCATCAACCAAAAAAGCAAAAATCAATAATTTTTTTTTTTACTTGAACAGCAAAAGAACTTTATTCCATTTTTATTGATTTTTGCTTTTTTGGTACACAATCCATGGAATAAAGTTCTTTTGCTGTTCAAGTAAAAAAAAAAAATTTTCTTGATTTTCCTTTTTTGGTTGATGGTTGGCTTCGATAGTCGTGGAGTACCTGCACCTTGATATTGACATTTTTCGTTTGGGGACATAGCAGGTACCTTACCCTGAGAGATCTCTGTTTATTTATCTTATGGACTTTAGCCAATTAGTACATGGGAGTGGCCAGGATAGGTATAAAGCTAATGAAGGATGGGGTGGGTGGGAATAGAGGTAGGTGACATGAGGGAGTCTGAGCGCAGTGAGGGTGAACTGAGCAGGTTGGCCCTGATTTCACAGATGTGCAAGTCTACAGAAACAATCAGAAAAGCAGTAAGTACTTTGGACTTACTTGTTTTGCATACCTTTCTTATTGAAATAAAATAAACCACTTTTACCAAGGAGTATGTGGGATTTAGAAAGACCAGAATTTAAAAGAGAAAGGGTTTAGTAATAGTAGAAAAATGGGCAGGGCTTTCAAATAGTTAAACAGCATACAAAGGGAGACTGCTGATTGGAAGCACAGGATGGGGGTGGGCAGCTAATGTCCGAGGTAGAGTGCTTTAGTTAGAATTAAACAAGGACTAGCAATTAACAATTTTGTCCACAGGATAAAACACTTTCTGTATCTTTTGAAAATAACACTGATCCTGAGGTTGTCCGGTCCAGTTAGAGCACCGCAGGCCAGTAGTTCGAGCTTGGGGGGGAGGGTCCAGGGAAGAGTAATTTTAAAAGAGGGAGCTGAGAAGAAAAATAAGTAATATTAATCCAATATACTGCATTTGTTAAGGAAAAAATGTTATACATACAAAGGTGCTAACAGAGGAGTGAAAAAAAAACACAGTAACTAGGTAGTCTATACAAAGCCTCAGTCTCTGATATTGTAACATCTGAGAAATGTTCTGGCAGCTAACACTTTCAACAGACTAATGCAGTTGCAAATATCAGTTTTGTCATACTTATGGTGACCTCAATAGCCTTTCAGTTATGTATGTTAGGCAAAACTCATATTTCCTGGTTACATTGAAAACCATACCACTCTATTGAAGATCAGTGAACCAGGTTGTTCTTGGCTGTAGTAAACTGTCAGCTGTACTGGAAATGCTTGTTGTAATCAGTGTTAAGGTCACTGCATAAGCCTGTTATTCAGTGTTGTTAAAGGGCAGATGGACAGGTCTGACAACCTGTAGTCATAACAAAATACATAGAGATGGGACAGTTCCACTGAGTTGGTTGCACCTCTCTTGTGAATGGAGTGGGGATTCCTTGCTTCATCAAGTTTTATACATAAAATCTAGAGGTGTGGAGACCAGTTTATACTGAAGTGAAACGTGCATCCGTTTTGCAAGTAAACTAGGTACCGAGTCTATGGTGTGGGTGGAAGCTTTCTATCCATTGCTTAAAGACTTGATTTTTTTTTTTTTTTGCTGAGTGCTTGTTGAAAATCTGAGGACCAACAGAGATGGATCCAGCACTAGGCAACCTAGGAAGTTTAGGGCCACTGGCGGGGGGGGGGGCGTGTCTGAAGTTCATAGGTTCATAGGTTCATACTAGGCTATCTGCCCAAGGGCATTTATAAGCCTAGCCCATAGTTATGTGGCTTTCGCCACCCCTTTAGTTTGAATAAAAACTATGCCTATCATTTTGCTGTGCCTCTGTCAAGCAGTGACGCTGAAGTAATCCCTGGGGTATATCTGCAATCTCCCATCCATTGGTCAAGATTCCTCTTGAACAAGACCAGAGAGGTGCTCTGCCTCACATGTACCGGGATTTTGTTCCACAGCATAGGGAGTCTCTGGGTGATGAATCTGTCCCTCCAGCACGTTCTATTTATAACCGTGTCAAGGTTTAAGTCTCCGCCCTTGTGGTTCTGAGGGATCTAGATTTTTGAGGTGAAGCATATTCATCAAATCTGGGTTTGACATGGCCTTATATGTCAGGCACAGGTCACCTCTGAGCAAGCGGTATGAGACTGAATAGAGCTGGAGTTCTTTCAGTCGGGCAGCATAAGACATATTTTTGAGACCCTTTATCCTTTTGGTGAGGAACTTTTGGGGCCTTTCAAGCTGCAGCAGGTGTCTGGTCAGATACATTCGAGCGGGCATTGTACTCAGTCATGGGGCTAATAAGTGATGGGTAGAGGGGGAGGATGACCTCCGTTGATCGAGATGTGAATCCCTTGATGATCAGGTGGGTGATATAGAAGGTTTTCCTAACTACTTTAGCAACATGAGTGTCAAGCGAAGGCTACTGTCAACCTGGGTCCCCAGATCTCTGATGACTTTTCTGTGCTCAGTGGATTGCCACCTATATGGTAGCTAGGGGTAGCCTTGTTTTTCAAAGGGTATGACTATGCATTTTTTGGCGTTTAACTTCAGGCCATGGCTCTGGCACCAGTTATCCATTTCTGTGAGGCCCTTCTGGAGGATATCTGTGCCAGATGTGTTTTCGACTATGGCCCAGTTTGCAGTCATCTGCAAACTTTGTCAGCCATAACCCTCCTGTGTTTGCTTGTACTTCAGAAAAGTAGATGCCGAACAAGAGTGGACCCAGGACTGAGCCCTGTGGGACACCACTTGTGACAGGCTTTGAGTCTGACATGGCTCCAGCAACTCTGACCCTGTGGGTTCTGTCACTTAGCCAGTTTGCAACCCATCTTGTGATGTATGGGTTTACATTCAAGCTGATGAGTTTTTCGATGATACCTGAGTGGGGTATTGTGTGAAGGCCTTTGCCAGGTCGAGGTAGGCTGTATGGACTGCCTTTCCCTCATCAATGGCCTTGGTGACTGTCTCGAAAAGTCAACCAAGTTTAAGAGGCAGGATCTGCCTTTGACAAAGCCAAACTGAGTTGGATCCAAAGTCTGCAAGTTCCCTATGTCTTTATTTATGAGTTCCATTATGATCCTCTCCATGGCTTTGCAGATAAGGCTTGTCAAGCTAATGGGCGGTAATTTCCAGGGTCTGTGGAGGCACCGCCCTTATGAAGTGGGACCACAGTCGCCACTCCTTGAGTGCGTATCCTGAGGTGAGGCTAAGATTAAACAGCTGTCCTAACTGTGGGTTTAATTCCTCATTGAGTTCATGAAGCACACAGCCGGGGACACCATCCGGTCCCATGGATGCTGTGTTTTTTGCCTTAGTGAGGGCAGTTCTCACCTGGGCGTTGGAGATGTTTGGGGGCTACAATCCTCTGGAATAGATATCTCTCCTTTTGGGGAGAGAGAAGTTTGCACTGAACCTGTCAGCCAGTATGTTGGCAATGTGTGTAGGTTCAGTAATTTTCACATAATTTTGAACTAATTCTGAGCATATCTGGGAGTTTCCTCCTAGGTTTCTAACATAGCTAAAGAAGGCCTTATGATTCTCTTTAGAGTCCTTGGCGATTTTTCTCTCAAAATTTGCCTTGGATGATTTTATGAGAGCTCTTAGTTTTTTACTTATAATGATCAAAGGTGTCTTACCTTTCAAGGATTTTGCTCTATCTTGTAGTAGCTTCCTCCTTTTGTTGTAGAGCTTGTTTATGGCTGGGGTCCACCAGACTGGACGCTTGCCTTTGGTACAGAGAGTCTTAGTTTTGTTTGGGATTGCCTGATCCATGCAGTCCTGTAGGTGCTGGTAGAAGGCATTTGTAAGTGATTCAGCGGTTTGAGTAATGTTTACCACTGGCTCAGGGGCATTAAAGGAGACCACACTAGTTTTTAGAAGTGTGAAATCGGCTTTTGAGAAGTTTTTCACTGTGGTCTTTTTTGTTTCAGGTGGGGCGGGATGAGGACCTCCAGCGAGATTAGTTTATGATCTGATCTCACCAGTGAGGGTATACTTCGGTGTTGAACATTTTGATCCCATGTTCGTGATGATGAGATCAAGTATGTTTTCTCCTCTTGTGGGGATGGTGACTAGTTGTTCCATGGCATTTGAGTTTATGAACTCCAGGAATCTTTGGGTTAGAGTGTTCGGGCTTGAGTAGTGTTCCCAGTCTATATTAGGGTAGTTAAAGTCACCTAGTATGATGGTGTTTGGAGATACATTTATCCCTCCAATGTTTTCAGGAAGGCCATGTGAGGTTCCTGAGTTTGAGAGGGTGGCCTGTAACATGCTACAAATTGCAGAGCAGTCTTGCCTATGGTTAATTGCACCTGGATGGTCTCCGATGCATCATGCGTTGCCACCAACCTTGAGGTGTGGGTGTCCTTTATGAATATGGACACCTCCTTTCTTGGTGTTGTCCGGATTTTGGGGCGGGCATGATATGAGGTGAAACCTGTTAGTGCTGGGGTGCTCTCAGGAGCCTTGAACCAGGTTTCTGTCACAGCACAGACATCGATGTTCTCCATATTGAGAAGGGCCTCGAGTGCGTGCATCTTGAGATTGAGACTTCTGGCATTGAGCAGCATTACCCTTAGTTTTTTCCTTTTGGTGTTCTAGGGTGGTAGGTTTAGAATTTGAGCCTTGCCTAAAAAGGCACTATGGGGTGGCAAGAGCCTTTGCCAATATCCGGAAGCCCAGGGTGACAGGTGCAAGCCGTCCCTTGAGCGTGGCTTGTCCAGCATGTCATCCCAGGCAGACAGACATTGGATCCCCTTTGAATGACACCAGAATTTAAGCCAATTATTAAAGCTGATCATCTTATCACTGTATTGTGGCATCATTCTAGGTGAAGGTAGGATACTGCTCAAGGTCAGGGTCATACCTGCCTGGGCTACATAATCAGAGAGCTCCTCGATGTCCCTTTTCATGTAGTCCAAGGAGTGCGTCTCAGGTCGTTGACACCAGCGTGGACAATGACTGAGTCGTGCTGTACCTGCTGTTGAGAGACCTGAGTGCTTGCGTTATGTGGCGGATTCTAGCGCCTGACAGGCAGCTTACTGTGACCTTCTCTTTACTCAGTCTGGTGGCGGGCGTCAGTGTGTCTGACTATGGAATCACCAATGACAAGTGTGTCTGGCATTTTGTTTGGCCTTAAGGGCTGTGACTGTTTGACACTCTGACTGTGTGGTCTATGTGTTGCATGTGTTGGGTCGTGAGGTGGTAGTTGTTTGAGTGTCTGCTTTGGTGGCCTCTGCTGTTTTGGTAAATTTTTGATCAGAGCCTCCGAGTATGTCTTTGTGTGAGTATGTGTATGATTTGAAGTTGTGATGGTACCATGTGTGACTGGGTATGTATTGTGTGTGGTTACCTTCTCCTCCTGTCTGGTCTTGCCAGTCCTATGTTGAGAGAGCTCAGCCTCCAGTTTGGCCGTATAGTTGCATCTCGCATGTATTTGTGTTTTGTGGGAGAAGGAGAGGATTGTCTGTGTACATGAGGCAGTTGTAACATTGCCTCAATATTCCCAGGTTCACCAGTTGAGCTGGAGAGGACACTAGCAACTGATCCCTCGACATACTAGAAGTAGTAGATAAAGAGACTTTCAAAGGACTCCGGGGGAAGTGGGTTTTAGGCTGGTGGGGTACTATCTATAATAAGAGTGCTTTATCAAGGTGCAAGTACTGTAGGAGTAAGTGCTAGGCTTTACAGATAGAGAATAGTCTACTTGGGAATCAAGTAGAGATGAACTTTTCAGTTATAGGATATGCTGGTTAGATCAGCAGTACAGCTCGAGGAAGGTAGTTTTAAGGAAAATTGGAAGAGTGGAATTTAGATGGCCCAAATAGTTTAACCTTGTTTAACCGCCGCTGCTCTTGTGTGCAACAGTGGTAACTCGGCTAAATCGCTTTACAGCGTTTAAGCGTGTTTTATAGCAGGGGCTGAAGGGAGCTAGGAATTGGCCCAAAAGCGACCAATGGACTACTAGTTTCTGGCTGAAACTTCACCAAATCAGACAAAAAGGCCGCTCAGTGCTTCCCACTATCACTGGTAAGCAAAGAAACTTCCCTCCTTCCTAATAAGGCAATGGATCAGTAACAGGAGCTAAAAACAAAGCCCAGGGATCAGCAACTCTGAAACTGGACTACTCTAGTTCAGTAAGGCGGAAAACAAGAGATTTTTTGTTTTATTACAGAGACAAGGAAAAACAGACAGTAATTGCTGTAAATGGCTCGCGGCTAAGCACTTTAGTGTGTAGCCTACAGAAACAATTGCAACAATTAGTAACTTAAAGTGCAATAAACAGTGTAAAATGCAGAAATCACTTAAAGTAGCAATAAAACAGGAAATGCAGTTGCTAGCTTAAATAACAGTGGGAAAGCCACAAAAATACTTATATCTGGTAGAAAGTCACTCTTTTAGCTCTCTCCTGCTTGGATCACTCTGCAGGCCTCCACGAGGATCTGTGCTGAGTTGGTACAAGCTGGAAACGTGTTTAGCGTGTTTTATAGCAGGGGCTGAAAGGAGCTAGGAATTAACAACCAATGGACTACTAGTTTCTGGCTGAAACTTCACCAAATCGGACAGAAAGGCTGCTCAGTGCTTCCCACTCCCACTGGTAAGCAAAGAAACTTCCCTCCTCCCTAATAAGGCAATGAATCAGTAACAGGAACTAAAAACAAAGCCCAGGGATCAGCAACTCTGAAACTGGACTACTCTAGTTCAGTAAGGCAGGAAAACAAGAGATTTTTTGTTTTATTACAGAGACAAGGAAAAAAACAGACAGTAAATGCTATAAATGCTGTAAATCGGCTAGCGCACTTTAGTGTGTAGCCTACAGAAACAATTTGCAACAATTAGTAACTTAAAGTGCAATAAACAGTGTAAAATGCAGAAATCACTTAAAGTAGCAGTAAAACAGGCGAAATATACACAGAATGACTCACTACCAGCATTACAACATCGCGGGAGACGCAACACTGAACAAGCCGATTTCTGTCACTGCACAGAAAGCCTCAGAAGCCTGCATTATTAGAAACTGTGGGAGATTTAACATTCGCGTGGGTAACTGATTTGAGGAGTGCGACTTCCATGACTACACAGCAAGCCCCATTAAAAAAAAATCCCTGCAGTAGTGACCAGCAGAGCAGCAGCTCTATCCCCATTTGCACCTGCAGTTTTGCAATTGGCGGATTGTAGTTATGGCCAAATGGGGCCCTGCACACTAGGCAGGGTAATGCATCACTCCCCTCTAGCCATTCTAGTGTCCCATTACTTGGACATCTTTCCACAGTTACCATAAACACTGTTCAAACCTATCACTCTGCATACTATTCTTCTTGACTTCTACAGTGACTACAGATATTTGGATTGAATTTAAAACTTTTATTTCAAATTTTATAGCACAAGCTCTGAAAGCCATTTGCTAAATAAAACAATACAGTCTCACAATGAAACCCATTTGGCAAGAATAGTAAGCTTCTCTGCCTTTGAAACTCACATTCATTGAAATGGCATTGAAATCCACATTCAAAGAAAATGCATTTGGCCAGTGGCAGATTGTTTGCATTTGGGCTGTTTTCAAACCATTGGCCTCTTTCACACATTTTTGAACCATGTGTTCTTTGCACTATTCTGATGTTCCTTGTATAATACAACACCACTAGTTTAAAGTGTGTTAAATGTGCAGGTGTGAACATTTTTCCAGTAAGTAATGAAAGAAAACATATGAAATAATGACAAAACAACCCATTATAGTGCATTTCAACCATGAAAAGGCCACTCTCACTTCTGTCAAAACAATCCAGCAGTATCAGTCAATCTACACAATCTCTGCAGAAGTAAAAGTTATCTGAATAATTCCATGTTGGAGATCTATAAGAGGTTACTGCTGGCAAACAACTTTTACATTTTGGTGTTTCGTGTACAAATTCAGTGTCTGCTGTCCTTAACGAATGAGCTGTCTATGTTACCTTTAAAAACTTGGTAAGCTGGTAATGTCGCAGTAGGGAATGGCTGTCAAACCAGCAACAGGTTCATAGTTACTAGGCATCTCATCCAAGGGAGGAGGAGTGCAGCATCCCCATCCCCCCTATAGGGGGCACTCCATCTATATGATGTGGGAGTTGAAACCACAGCCTTTTGCACCATAGGCAAGCATGCTACATGTTGTGCTACTAACACCGCTTTTAAAATTTGTAGCACAAACACTGATTGCCATTTGCTAAACAAAACAGTTACACGTTGAAGACAGACATAGCCTGAGCAACAGTAAATTTATCTTCCCTTGAAACTCAACATTCCTTGAAAATACACTTGCTGATGAGTTTTGACAGTTGGAATAGAGGATCCAGGCTCTTTAGGGTCCTGTATTCAAGGTACATTGTTTGAGGATGAATAAGTTAACCAACCTGCCGTCTCTAACTGGGACGTTTTACTTACATTACACACGGACACATCTGCATTCATTTGTTTCATGAACAACCTCCTGTTCGTCTGGAACAGCAATAGCAATCTCCATAATAATCCAAATTCATGCTCGTCTCTTAAAAATCGGGTGCTCTGCTACACTGTTAAAATGTGTGTGAGTAATACAAAAGACACATGAGCAGATGCTACTAAGGACAACCTCTGTGTGCATCCTTAAAAATATATAATGCATGCAGAAAGAAGAAACGCAAGTTTTGTAGCAGACCCCCCCCCCCAACCAAGCCTGTGGACCCTAGGTGACTGCCTAGGTTACCTAGTGCTGGAGCTGGCTCTGCCTACAAGAGTGGGTCTGGTGGGGATTTTTGCATGGAAATGTTTACATAGATATTTTTATGCCAGGTAGACTTCAGAGAGTTTTTTCTCAGGTAGTTAGCAAATGTTGGAGGTGGGGCGGGGAAGAAACTTAATTGGGAACATATTTTCTGGGAGTGCAGTGAATTGGCAGACTTTAAGTATTCCCTGCAGGATGCACTGTCAGAGATGGTGGGTGGGCAGATTGGTGTGACAAGGGAGATTTTTCGGAGCTATGCTACAGAATTGGAATTGTGTAGACATGGTAATGCCTTGCTATGTGTAATTATGGTGCTCCAGCTTCCTACCTCATCAGATGGGACCTGGAGGACTTGAATGGCAGTTGTGAAGGTTTTGTATTCTTGCAAGATTTTGGCCTTGTTTATACATTGTACTGTGCTTCTGTTTCCATAAGTAGAAGTATGAAAGTATGAAAACGGTAGCTTTTTTAATTTTGAACCCAGTCTGGGGCTGCAGTCTTGTAGCTTCTTTCACAGTTGCTGCAGGACTCTGATCTACTGCCAAATGTGGGCCCCAGTTAGTCAGTTTTATTACAGCAGTAGTGGTAAATATCTGCATAGTCTGGTGCCTTAGTCTGTGGTATGTTTGCAGTAGTGGCAGGGCTGTGCTTCAGTACTTTTTATAATTGTGTATACCTGCTTAAAATTGCACTTCATTGCCCTTCTGTTTACCTTGCTACTGGTTTTTCCCCCTGTTCTTTGAGTCTAGCTCGAGCCCAACTGAGACATTAAGCTAAAGGTTTCTGAAATCCTAACAGCAGGACTTGAGCTCCAGTTTGAATTTTTCCTCCAACCCTTGTATGCTTTTCTTGTTGTGGTTTTAAGAGGCTGTGTCTTGGGCTTTGGCCCCTTATCCTAATCTGGCTTCTTAAGTCCCTCCTCTCCTCTCTTTCATTGCTGTTGTGTGTTGTGTAAACAATTTTTAAGTACTTTCCTACCCATTGCTTTCCATATATTTTTAAGTACTTTCCTACCCATTGCTTTCCATATATCTGTAATACTAAGTGCCCATCCAGCAAACAATTATTGCACTTTATTTATTTTATTTTTATTTTACATTTGTTGACCGGGCTAGTCTGGCTGGATACATGTTCATTTTCAGCAGAGGCCCGAGGAGAAAAGCTCCACTAAACTACTAAGAACATTACATAAAAAATCATTACTGTTAAGGAATAGCTTGAGTAAACCTTCCTTATTACAAATTGTCTCCTCATTTTCTTAAAGCTCCCATCTGCTTGACGCCCTCGCCACACTCTGATGGAGTCCTTAGTTAATCCATTTCCATCCTTGGCCAAGATATTGTTTTATTGTTTTGTACTTCATTTAACGATTTAGCGAGCTACTGCTTTATTATTGTTTTGTTGATTTTTGCCTTAAAATTATTCTAAAGGTTCCTAATACTTGAAATTGCCTTGCCAGGGTAGTTTAAGTTTTGTCATAGCATTACACTTGCAAGCAGCCCTCCTTTTTGTTATTGCATCAAGAGGTTAGCAGTGCCAGTCCAAACTCACAGAAAGTAAATTGTATCGCTAAAACTTCCCTCGGAACTGAAACCTATAACTTGGTGTGGCTAAAACAAAGCCATTGCATGGAGGCAGCTAGTTTGCACATTAAACAGCACTACTATCAAATCTACAGTAGTGTAGTGCCAAACCCCAGAGACCAGCCAAGTAGACCTCTGTGTAGCCTGGTCCATGACCTACAGTAGCCCAGCCAAATACAGGTTCGTACAACATGGATATACAATTTCCGAATGTGTCCTTAAGCAGATTGGTAGACACAGACATTCTGAGACAATGTAGCAATTGTCTTTTATGTTCACAGACAACCATTTGATCCTTAACACAGTATGAGAGAGAGATGCGCATTCACAGTTTCACTGGAAGCAAAAATCTTGCATACAGACAAGCTTGACAAGAATGCGCACACACTGATCAACCTATGCTGAGGCACTAAAAAGCAGTCTTCCCAAACCTCAGATCTTGAAACAACTAGACATATTTAAAACAAGAACACTTGTCCATCTACCTACTTTAACTGAATAAACGACTTGAAACTTCAACAAGGCATCTTTATTCCTCCCACAGGAGGGTATCGGAGAGAGAGAGAGTCTCTTAGATCTGGTAGCTAAAGTGATTTTTATCTGGACTAATCCTTTTGTACTCTGAAATCTCAAAGACCTCCTAAGCCTATAAACAGTAATGCCTATACGCGGCACTCACCAAAAGCAACACCAAACATCACACATATTCCTACATCCAATGAAGTTCCAAGAGCAAAGCCCATAAGGCAAACCAACACATCACCCAAGACTCTGGTCATAGGGAACCTCATTGCCAGGCTGAACAAGGAGAAGATAATAATTAGTTGCTTATCTGGAGCTAGGCTCCACCAAGTTAAACACAAACCCGAGTCACTACACCATGGGGTAAGGTCATGATTCTGTCATAGTCCATGTGGGCATTAATGACCCAAGATGCACATTAATGACCCAAGATGTACTTCACTGGACTATATGAAAAGAGAGACATTGATCTCTCTGATTGTGTCTTGGGGAGGTATGTGCCTTGCCATTGAGCAGCATTCTACCTTTGCCGAGGATGATGCCACAGTATGAACAAAAGATGATTGACTTAGTTTCCAGTGTCTTTCCAGGGTAGTATTTGTTAGCATGGGAGGACTTGGTTAACAAACCAGGTTGCTGTGCAAAGGATGGTTTGCAACTTTTTCCCTTAGGCTTCAGAATATACACACACACACACACACACACACACACACACACACACACACACACACACACACACACACACCTCTACATATATATATATATATATATATATATATATATATATATATATATATACACACATACATATATATATATATATATATATATATATATATATATATATATATATATACATAAATACAGAGAGATCTATACATGGCCATATATATGATGCACTATACAGATGTGTATAAATACATATATATGAATAAATATATGTATATACATGTAGACATATATCTAGATATGTATATATCCATATCCTTATGTGTAAACATTACTGTTGTGTATACCTTCCCAGATGTATCACACCATACGTATCTGATATGTGTATATTTAGATATAACAACATATGTGATGCAACAGTAATATCACTAACATGTACTATACATTTGTAGACATCACTGCGATTGTTCAATACTATTCAATATGTCTACTGACAGATGTTTTGGAAAAACAACAACTGTCTACACAGCTGTCATGGCATAGTGTTTAACTGTTGTGACTATAGTGTACAGGGTCCTGGATTCAAGACCTGCAAGGGCTGTTTATTTTGTTGCTGGGCAGAACAAGGGCTGCTGGATACAGAGTGGTTAAGGCAGTTTTGAGCAGATTTAAGCATGTTTGTGCGAAGCTAAGCTGTGCTAAGGTACGGTTAAATGTACAGGTTCTTACACCATGTAGTCTTCGCTTACCAGTGCGCAAATGTGCTTAGCTGTTATATTGCAGCAATGCTGACACCTGATAAGCATGGCTCAGCCCTGGTAACCAGTGCTCACATCCCAGTCTGATAACATAGCAGGGTAATGACATATGTAATAAGTGTAAGTAATGCCATGTACATAACATGCATCTATGTGCTGTCATTACAGTAGCAGAGGGTGTGAGTGTCATGTCTGGGACACTTGAGTATATAAGAGCTGTACATCACTCTTATCCATGTGAATGTGTTACATACAAGGGTAGTATCCCAGGTAATGTGCCATCACACTGGCATGTAGAGTATCATGTCATTATTACTGTTGACAGTGCTTTCCCAAGCAAGAGTAGATTGCTAATTGTAGTACTAGAAACAAGCACCCCTGCATGCATATATGAACTCTGAGTCCTCACTGCCATGTTCCTGGTGTGTGAGCTGTGTCACAGTATATATCTCCTACTGGATAATCATCTGACATGTGGAAATTAACTATAGACTACTGTCTGTACAGTGAATGTTAGTGAGGGCTGCTAACATGTAGTAATGGCATACATATTGGTGTCAGGTGTCTATCTGTCGACACATTCATCCTACTGCATAGCTAGTTGTCA
Organism: Protopterus annectens; assembly: GCF_019279795.1. Taxonomy (NCBI): domain Eukaryota; kingdom Metazoa; phylum Chordata; order Ceratodontiformes; family Protopteridae; genus Protopterus; species Protopterus annectens. The sequence continues at coordinate 776,510,530 of NC_056729.1, forward strand.
AGCTGATGTCTGTCAGTCCTTGTAGAAATGTGCAGATGGCAGGTATCCAGTTTCGATACGTACAGGTAATCTTTGCTTGACTGACACTGACATGTCTGCCCAGCTGTGTTATAACTGGCACAATAGGACACAACACCCTGTACGCAACACATGCCATGAATACCTCCACTACACTACCACAGTCAACAGAACATGCTTGGTAACAGGTCTCCAACACATACACAAACCATGTTTTGTAATACATGTTGCATACATGTCAACTGGATCACCTTACTGGCCATTTTGCAGGAGGCAGCCAGAGGATTGGCTGATGCATGTCACTCTCACCCTGAGGGTTACCACAGTGGTGTCTGTAGATAGATTGCCTGCTGGCATATAGCAAGTGGCATGATACCACTATACACTCTGCAGCCTCAGACCCTGTCTGGTGTACAGTTCCATAAGTGCCTGCGCCCCCTTGACAGTATGAAATATGCATCTGGTGGTACCAGTTGTGGTGCTTGTGCCAGGGGCATGATGACCAGTGGCCCTCCCATGAGCATCCTAGTACATCTGCCCTATGTGGTGCCCTGCTGGAGATCCAGCTATGCCTGATGTGCCTAGACACAGCAGTCATAAATACCACACTCTCCTGTGCATTGCCACCAACCGCCATCTGTCCCTCTGCTATGGCCACTGGTGATAGGGTATCTATAAGGAGTGTGACTGTGTGCGGGTTTGGGGTTGATAACATGGTGATGTCAAATGATGGCACAGTTTCAGCCTCTGACAGTCCTATCATTATTTTTGGAGTCTGTATGGACACCAACATCAGACTGCATGCAGGAGGGTCCCTGACCCACCTCGCCACCTGTGAGGGGAAAACAAGAAATGCACTTTAAGACCTGTATGGCATTGCATAACAGTACACACACACACACACACACACACACACACACACACACACACACACACACACACACACACACACACACACCCTGTAATTCCACCATAATACCTACCTGTCCCTGAGTTTACATACAGTCCCATGTTTATTTACGTAAGTTCCCCATCCAGCATCACACTTGGTAACATACACTCATTAATGTATAATTCTTCTAAATGCCTAGACAAGTGATCACAACACAAGACCTGTTACTCCATTACCTCCTTGACTTGATTGAAGTAGGTTTTACAAGGCCTCACTGCTGTCATCCAGTGTTCACCCTGGGTATGTCCGGATATCATGAGCATTGACCACATTTGTTAGGGGCTACTACCTTCAGGTTGAACCACATCAGGGGATGGTGCCCCCCCCCCCCGAGGGCACACACAGACATGATCCTTTCACCAAAGGTCAGGTCCAGGGTGTGTTGCATAGGGAGCTCCACAGAGACTTGGGGGATGTGCTACATGACCTTGAGGTCCTCAGTACACAATCACAGGGTCCACATGCTCCTCCTGCTCAGCCTCCAGCCCAGGCACCTTCAGGGCCGTGAAGCTGCTGTTGTGAATGGAAATGGCTGGGGGTCTTGTTCCAATTGTTTCCATATGGGGGCTCATGGGGCTTCCATATCGCAGACAACACCCACATTCAAGGGTGTTTACCCACAACATGTGTCATATACCACCCCTGTAGGCTGTCCTCTCTATCTACCAACCAAACCCACCTCCACAAATATACCTGCTATCCTTCCCCAAATTCCCATTCTCAACTTCACAGACAAGGGTAATGTGGTCCCAACAAAGGGTTCACATGTCACATAACTGCCCATGTTGCACACACTTACTGCTGTATATATATATATATATGTGTGTGTGTGTGTGTGTGTGTGTGTGTGTGTGTACTGATATGTGTGATGTTCCCTCACACATAGCATGCAGCACTGTGATGCAAATATAGGGAACGTATTTATATACATATGTGTGTGCGTTTGTATATTTGTAGACATACACATATATATCTCTATATATGTGTAGATATATATTATGTTGTTTTATATATATATATATATATATATATATATATATATATATATATATATATATATATATATATATATATATATACATATGTCTGTATATCTGCAGACATACGTGTATATATACATATTCATATATATATATATATATGTATAATATATACATATACACACACACACACACACGCGTCTACTTCATTTGATCGACAGACTTTGTCTTGGCCTTCAGCCTGCCTGCTTTCTTTATTTCTTAGTTTGTTTGTTTCACTCTCTCTCTCGCTCTCTCCAGTAAATGGATTGAGCTGCTTTGAATAGATTGCAGCATGGATTTTGTAGGTGATGCACATGATCAGGTGATGGCATCTGTACCAATCAGTGTCCTCCACTTGCTACCTGCATGCAGCATACTGTGTAGTACTTACAATCACCACTGTCATGGCAGCCCACTACTATAAATCCCTACATCAGGTGGGCGTGGTCCCTTTACCTTTCCTGTATGGTGGACATCCTTCCTGTGTGTGGGCAGCAGTGTTACAGACAGCAGGTAGAAATACCTCTTACATGAGGACTTGCAGACTCAGGCCAGCTACGTATTTGTATAAGGTTCCAGAACTACAGACAGAGTGTGAGTAGTATTGTTATATGCATTGTACAGCACCAGTGTTACAGGGTTTGTGTGTACATACTAGTTTAACATGGAATTCAGTCTGTCTGCATAGCTCTCAACTGTGGGCCTATCCACATGATGGCCAGAGGTATGCCTGTTATGTTTTGTCTGTCCACCACACAGGTCTTGTGTCAGATATATCACTGGCAGTGTGTGTGTTGACTGCTATCATTAGATAGCTACATCCATTTGTGTTTCTGACTTCATATTCCTGACTAAGGGTGTGTTGCAGACTATCCTGTAACACCAGCCACTTGCTCAGTGTAATACAACACTATTTCACATATGGGCCTGTGTTGCGGCCTCTGTCCTCCACCTACATACCAGGCTTTGTCCATATGACATGCAGTCAGGGTTATGTAATGGCCTGTGATTATGTCATGCTGCCATTTCTGCCATCATTCTAGTGCTGTTGTGGCCCCCACACATATTATGGAGTTGGGTCTATATATATATATATATATATATATATATATATATATATATATATATATATATATATATATATATATGTGTGTGTGTGTGTGTGTGTGGGCTTCACCTGCTAAAAACATGTGTGCCCTTCTGCAGTCCAGTGGTCAGTGTATGTAACAGTGTTATATGCCCTTGTAAGTCAGTCTATGGGGGGGTATGCACCATAAATAACCTAAGCTGTTACAACGTGTGAGGGATATCAGGAGTAAGCTGCCTTAAGGTTTATGGATGTACATTACCATACAGTACACCTTGTGAAAATTGCTGGCCTACTGCTTACTGCCATATAGACTGTTCTGTTTGTGAGTGTGATTGTGATGGTTTCAGTTATGCATTGTTATGTAGCATATACATCCCATTGTGTCAACTTATGTCTTTTCTCCCTAGGCATTGTGTATAGAGTGCTGGACAATACATCTGCATTTCTTACTGTTGATTGATTGTTATCCTGTGGCCCTGTCTGTCTTTACTGTTGTACTATTTGCAGGCCTTGGCCTGGACAGTAACATGTGTTATGCTTTCAGACTACTGTATTAAATGATCTGCTTAAGAGTTGCATTAATCTGTTTGTATGCATTTCAAAGTATAAACCGCTATATGACATGGCATATACAACTATGACAGTACACAAATAAACTTTCCTATGTATGCAAACCTGTGTGTGGTGTCATATCCTTTGACTTCTCTGTGTGTATATGTTTCAGGCAACAACTGTCTTTTGTATGGGTGACTCATACACTGTCCATTTGATAACGTGGCAACTGTAGGAATACTGGCTGTTCAGTATGGTGTGCACCCTCTAAATATGTAACTTCCTATACATATCTCTGTGTGTATGTGTAGTTACATGCATATATATATATATATATATATATATATATATATATATATATATATATATATATATATATATATATATATATATATATATATATGTATATGTATCTGCATACATGTGTGTGTATGTATCTTTGGAATGTTTATTTCTTCCACATTATACATTCCCTATGGTCAGAGTGTACTGCATGATATGTTATTGATACCATCCTGACATCATACAGGCGGGATAGATTACTGTTAATGTCTTGTGCCCATGTTGTGTCGGGTCCAGGGTATGGGACTTGTAACAGTTGGTATTGTATTGCAGGGCAGATCTGTTGTGATGTGGGGGAGGGGTGATATCAATACTTACAGGACGTATTCAGCTTGGACCCCCTCACCCCCATTAATGGTGCTTTTGGTCATATATGTATTTGTTATGTTCTCTTTTATATCTCCAGATATATATCTGTATATACACACAGATTATATATATGGATCTATGACAGTTGATCGAAAGATCAACTGTCCGAATCCAACCCTACCGAACACCGTTTACCGAAACTGCTTTCACCGAAAATGAAGTTTCGGTAAACAAAACTCAAAACACACACATATGTTTACGCAGGGGGGCTTTGCCCCCTGCACCCCCCACACCCCCCCTACTTTAATATTCTCATTCCAAGATCGCACTACAGTGGGGAAAAGAGACTATTCCCTTATCCCCACTGTAGTCCGATCTCACCCACTACCATTTCCCCCCGATTCCCTCCACATTTAGGACAGTTTCGCAAAAGCACTTTCTTTCGGTAGAAAGTGCTTTGCAAAACTGTGACAGCCCGTTTAACTTTCAATTAAACTAGCTTTCGGTAGCCTGTCCGGGTTCCATATATATATATATATATATATATATATATATATATATATATATATATATATATATATATATATATATATATATATAAATATATATATATATATATATATATATATATATATATATATATATATATATATATATATATATTTCTATATATAGACATAGATATCTATAGATGTATGTATATATATGTATATAGTTTTATACATATATATATATATATATATATATATATATATATATATATATATATATATATATATATATATATATATATATATATATATATATATATATATATAGACATAGATATCTATAGATATATATATGTATATATATATATATATATATATATATATATATATATATATATATATATATATATATATATATATATATATATATATATATTTATACACACACACACAGACACACTCACATATGCATCTACATGTATAAAAAAATTTCCTGTACTGTTGTCTGACTGTGCTGGATGATGTTTGTGAAAACATCAAGATTATGTACATATGACAGGCTTACTGGTAAATCACTTTGGCAATGGTGTGCTGGGGCCTAGGTTCGAGCCTTGCAGAGGATGTTTATTTTGTTGCTGGGCAGAACAAGGCCCATTGGATACAGAGTGATTAAGGCACTTTTAAGCAGTTTTAAGCAGGTTTGCATGGGTTTACGTGGAGGTAAGCACTGCTAACATCTGGTTACAGTTTCTTATAATGATGTAGCTTCTCAGTTGCTTAACCTGTGTAGGCATTGCTTACCCCCGCGCAAACCAGCTTAAACCCGCTTACTGCTGCTTAAAAGTGTCTACTCCCGCTTATCCGTGCGCTAATTTCTTTAAAAGAAATGAAAAAGGGTTGATAGGAAATGGTGAAAAATGGGCACAAAGAGGAAAAGACAGTAGGGAAAATAGCTAGGGATGTGCAGGACGAGTGTAGGAAAGGTCCATAGCTGTCCATTTCTTCTACAGCAACAGCTATGCATATACACTAAATTTGGAGATAGATTTGGACACTCAAACCCCTGAGAGAGGGGTGAGGACAACAATAATATGTTGTGAAGCCAATTAGACCAGATTACATGTGTCCAGTGGACATGTGTGCAAATGGCCAGGCTGACCCTCTCATTGCAACACACGGCCCTCAAGCTGGTGTAGCAGATCTCTAACCTCCCTGCGTAGCTCGCTACGCACCATGTACCGGACCTGGTGATGGCTGACAGTGTCCTGTCCACGCCCACTCCCGGGGGGGTGAGGCCCATCCCCTAAGGTGGTTCCACCCGAAGGTGGTGCAGGACCAGCAGACGAGGAGGTCACGGAGTGGGCCCCAGACATGCTGGTGCTCGGTGCCACGGCCAGCTGAGGTGGGAAAAGTGCGTCCACTGGGACCGGCCTTCCCAAACGTGCTATGGTGCTCAAATTTACAACATATGTGGGTTAGTAATAGTCAACATATTCCAGGATTAGGTATAACAGCATGCATACATATTCCCATTAACCCGAAACACCAGATATGGAACAGTTTCATAGCAAACAGAACACATGGATATATGGAACCACAGTGACCATTACAAAAGCATGTAAGTACATTGATGGCAACATGCCACTAATGTGAGTATATTTCAACATGGCACATGCATAGGAACAAATTTAAGTATTTATCAAGCAATACGACATATGTCCCAACAATAGATTTAATGGAGCACATACCGATTGAGTTGTGTAATTGTTGCAGATATGGTGGGGGGGGTGTCAATTAACAACTAATATATTCCTGTAGTTCTCATTACTTTCCTAGTCAGTGCTGTGATCTGTACCTTACAGGTTTTAGTACACTACCATATGGCCTTAGTTTGGACAGTGGTATGGATGTAGACAATTATATACATTAACTGAGTTTTACCTGCGGTATACACCTCTTACCTGGTATACCTGTGGAGGTATTGTTTGCTAACACTACCTAAATGTTTGTACACATATTCCTAGATTCCAGGTTGATGTTATGCACATACCTGTCCATCTCTTATTGCACACACTCTGGTAATGTCTTGACCACATGCACGTGAACCAGGACATATTTTGACTATTGCCCTCTTAAACCTTTGGTGATTTGTACAATGACAGGTTTGTTTTCATTGACGTTTTGCAAATATGTACAGGCCTGACAGTTATATGACATGAAATGTTGCCCACATGTCGAAGATTAGCACACTGATATGGCAGGGGGACAGGGTAACAGCCAGCAGATATGGGCCAATTTTCTGGACATTCTGGACAATTCTGTACACTTGTGGGGGATGATTCTGCATACCGCTTACTACCACTCCCAGGATTCAAACCATGGCTGTGTCTGCTAAAAATAACAGTGTCCATCACAGTTGAGTGTGCTATATAGATATCACTGTGTATCTCTTCTCGGATTTCTGTCCATAAATCTCCTGTGGTTTAACAATCTGACCTTGTAATTAATACACTGTTATACAGGATTTCCTAGACTGTTTTATTATGCAGCACAGTGTGGGTCACAGTGATAAGTAATACCTTATTATTCAGATCAGCTGCAACACTAACAATGCCAAAGAATACCAGAGTAAACAGTACTGGTACAGGATATCAATCTTTTATTTCTAGGCACAATTTTCATATCGTTCAGACCTGTGGGGGCAATGTTTGTTAGCACTACCTGAATGTTGCCACACATATTACCAGATTGCACATTAGTATTATGCACATATGTCTCACTGTGTTACTGCACACACTCTGATCACAGCTTCACAACATGGGGTGGAGATGGGACATACTTGACATATTACTCTCATAACATTCTGGGGAGTTGCTAGAGTGACAGGTTTGTTCTTACAGATGTCTGACAATCAGTTGTATTTCTTATTTGCTGCCTAACAAAGTCCAAGAAACAGGTGTAGAATAGCTAGACCTACTGGTGAACCAACACAAAATTCAATCCAGTAACAAAAGGCACAGCACAACCATCCATATAAAACAGGGTTTATTACATCAAGCTTTCAACTCAAAAGCTAGATGTAATGAACCTTGTTTTATTTCCTGCCTAAACGTCTGGGATCATCCCACTGATTTGACAGTGGGACAGGGTGACAGGCAGCAGATATGGGCCAGATTAGTGGACATTCTGGACATATCTGTACAGTTGTGTGGTATGAGTCTGCATACAGCCTACTGCCACTCCCAGGATTTGAACCATGGCGCTGTGTGCTAAAAATACAACAGTTCACATCTCAGTTGAGTGTGCTATTTGGATTGTGTTGTCTGTCTTTTCACTGTTTTCTGTATAAGTCTCTCTCAGTTGTACTATATGACCTCTTGTGATTACAACAGCCATATACAGACATTCCTACACATTTTATTTATGTAGCACAGTGTGGATAACAGTGCTTAATACAACAGTACTATTAAGAGATTGCAACTCTACAGTACCATATGATACCAGAGTAAACACATGCAGTGCAGCAGTTAGACCTTTATTGTCAGGCTATTATGCTTTTATTTACAAACAACCTATATGAAACTGTTCCTGCCATATTCTCTGGTGTATGCAGTACACGCCTTAAACAGTACAGGTTTTATACAGGCAATTAACTTACTACTACATTTAGATTTATTTCCTATGACAGTACATGCAAGAGTATTACTAACCTCGAATACTCAGACTTCTTCAGAATTCTGAAGAAGTCTGTATTGTACATTGTGAATAAACTTCTGTCGGCTGGACCTTGTCTTCCTTGTTTTTCTGGTTATATTGTTTGTGCACGCACTACTTTTGGTTCAGTATTACTAACCTGCCTCATGTCACAGTCGCTGTAATCTACAGGCATGGGCTTCCTGTTTCATAGCTCACTCATCTGCCACTGTGAAAGACATAAGAGGAATACTTAGACATACCTATCCATAATATACATGAACTGATACTTTCACATGGCTGGGACATCCCCGTCCTCCAAGCCTCTTGGATCCACTGATCCAAGAGATCCCCCTTTCTCCACTTCAGGTCAGCACAGTGATGCCTGACCTGCTCACCAGTTTGGGATATGCCAGTGGCACTGGTGAGGTCACGGGTGAGACGGTACCAGGCTTCCGTTTTGTATTGGGAACCCTGGTACTGGCCCTGCAGCAGTCTCTGGTCATGTTCTTTCACAAGGAGTCCTGCCATGGCTCTGGACTCCTGTTTGCCCCAGTGCTGTGCCAGAAAGTGCACACCTTCTCCCATAACAGTCATAGTGGCTACAGGAGGAAGCCACAACCAGTTATGAGATGTATTCCTACCTATTGGATTTAAATAGGGTCAATTTTCCACACTTTGCTATGATTGGATGGTTTTGAAAATGCTAAGCTATGTGCAAACTTGCTTACCTGAGGTTGGCATTGCTTAAAATGGTATAGCAATGAGCAAACTGAGTTAGCTGGCCTACACATTGCTTATGCCTAGTAAGATGGGCTGCTGTGCAATGCTTAGCATTGCTTAATTTTTAATTTGCATACTATTTGCTTTTTCTCATTGATTTATTATTCATTACATGTTATATATGTGTTTGGTATCCATGATTCATGTGTATGTACACTGTATTGGGTCCTTGTGCTTATTAGGGGATTTCAACACTTTATTACAATGACACCTCACATCTGAGCTTAATGCAGTACTCCAGTTCATGTTGCCCGTTCGATTCTCAGCTAGAACGTCTTCTGTGTGGCGACATGCGTGAATGGGCGTTCCTTCATTGAAGGTTGTGCATTAGGCCCCTTGCAAGTCAGCACGTAAAAATCTACTGCCAATCATTAGCGGACCGGAGTTCTGCTGTGGCGACCCCTAACCGGGAAAAGCCGAAAGACACAAACAAACAAAGTAGATTATACAACATAAAACTGTATATTGATTCTTTTCACATGTTCAGTTTGATTTTCCTACAGTGAGGATCTGTCTGGTGATACCTCAAGCTTATGTACTGCTGTGATGGCTTAGTGGTTAACTACTGTGACTCTAGCGTACAGGGTCCTGGGGTCAAGACCTGCAAAGGCTGTTTATTTTGTTTCTGGCCAGACCAGCGGCTGTTGCATACAGAGTGATTAAGGCACTTTTAAGCAATTGTAAGCTGGTTTGCATGACGGTAAGCAATGCTAACCTCTGGTTAAATATGCTTACAGAGAGTTTGCTTTAATATTGCTTAACCTGTGTGCATTGCTTACCCCCACGCAAATGGCCTTAAACCTGCTTACTACTGCTTAAATATGCTTACTCTGGCTTAATAGTACTTACTCCCGCTTACCACCTCACTGATTTAGACAGTAATGTAAAATGGTTCTTGGGAAGGTAGTGGATTTGGAAACTCTATGGATTTATCATTCATTACACATTGTACCTTTGATTTGTATCCCTGATTCATGTATACATATACTGTATGGGGCACTTGCGATTATCTGTGGATTTTACATTATGACAATGACACCTCACATCTGCATTTAATGCAGTACTCCAATTCACAAATATATGTTATTTAGTAGGTTATGCAACAAAAAATATTGTTCATAAAGTGATTTGACATGGAAAATGGAATGTACTGGTGTGGGACTCCAACCGGGAATGACTGCTCATAAGGCGAATGCTCTGCCCACTACACTATTGCAGTACTGCTTCATTTGCATATGTCTTGACTGTTATCCTCGTGTGCCATTTAAGCTGCAATAAACATAGCTAAGCAATGGGCAAACCCATGCATCTACAGTTAAATTTTATCTGTTTGATTAAAAAAAGAAACTTGTTTATATTTTATATATTGCTGGGGGTATGAGAACACCTATGAGTGGTCTCGCTCATTCTTATTCCTAAACTGCTGTTCTTGATTGCAGTGGCATGTATATTCTGTGAGCTCTGCTCTCAGACATGCTCCCTGCACTCGTACATGCTCCATGTCCTTTAGGAGCTCAGGCAGCGCACCTTCATTAATATTCCTGGTGCGTTGCCATCCTGCTCCTAAACGGCCACTTCCGTGCAGGACTAAGCTAGTCCTGCACGAAAGTATAGTGAATCCAGGGGCTAGTCTTCTCAATTCTGATGATACATAATGCAAAAAACCTTCTCCATTGTTTTTCCACAAAAATGAAGTAAAATTATGAGTCTTTGTGACTCTGCATCTGTCCAGTTCCCCTATCCCTTAAATATGGGTTGAACAAACGCATGTCTCCAATCTTAAGTTATGGGTATCTGTGACTCTGGGATTGCCTTGTTACCCTGTCCTTAAATATGTGTTGAGCCAGGGCATGTCTTCAATCTTAAGTTATGGGTGTCTGTGATACTGGGTTTGACCTGTTCCCCTGTCCTGTAATATGGGTTGAACAAATGAATGCCTCCAATCTTAAGTTATGGGACTCTGTGTCTCTGGGGTGGACTGTTCTTCTGTCCCTTCAATATGGATTGAACAAGTGCATGTCTCCAATCTTACATCATGGGTGTCTGTGACTCTGGGTTTGTCCTATTTCTCTCTCCCTTAAATATGGGTTGAACAAGTGCACATCTCCAATCTTAAGTTATGAGTCTCTGTGACTCTGTGTTTGTGCTGTTCCACTGTCCCTTAAATATGGGTTGCACATGTGCACGTCTGCAATCTTAAGTTATGGGTATCTGTGACTATGGATCTGTCCTGGTCCCTTATCCCTTAAATATGGGTTGCACACATGCACATCTCCAATCTTGAGGAATCTCCTCATACTTTAATGACTTGATGAATAACAAATACAATGATACTGCAATTTCATGCCAAAGTGTTCTCAGGTCATTGTTTCTGATTCTACTTCATCCCTGTACTTTGTGTCTAATGTGCGTATTTATTTTTCAATGTAATTTAATTTGATTTCAGCATCAAGGTTAACTGGATATTATTAGCATGATTTCTCATCACCTTTGCGCAACCAAAACTGTTCTGAATAACATTTTGTAAATGTATTTAATGTATTTATTTGTTGTGTTGGAGAATATATTTTACATTCTACACAATTTGTTAGTTTGTAGGTTTTCAGTCCTACCACATTGTGTGTGTGTAAATATATATATATATATATATATATATATATATATATATATATATATATATATATATATACATATACTGTAGATGTATATAATTTTCTATTATAGGTTCATAGGATGATACTAGGCTACTGGCCCAGAGGCCCTTATAAGCCTAGCCAACAATTTCACCCATGTTCCCTCAAAGTCAACACCTGTTTCCTCTGTCCAGCAGGGACACAGGTGGGATCCCAGGGGTATATTTTCTGTTTCCCATCCAGTCATCCAGGTTCCTTTTAAAGGGGGCTAGAGAGGTACTCTGCTTGACATTGAGAAGGAGTCCAGTCCACAGATGGGGGAGACTTTGGGACACAAATATATCCCACCAAGTTCTATTAATGTCACAGACCAGGTTAAGACCTTGAGTGTGGGTTGCACGAGTGGAGTTTGTCTTATGGGTATGCAGGAAGTCCATCAAGACTGGGTCTGAAATGGCCTTGTGTGCCAGACACAGGTCACCTCTGAGCAGTCTGTCTGAGAATGAGTAGAGGGACAGGGGTTTTAGCCTATCTGTATAGGATAGGTGTTTGAGACCCTGGATTTTCCTGGTCAGGAACCTCTGTTGTCTCTCCAACTGCTGCATGTGCTTGGCAAGGTACATGCTGAAGGGGTCATTGTACTCTATAATGGGTCTGATAAGGGAGGAGTACAGGGATGTTGTGACCTCCTTGTTCTAGGATGAAATACCCTTATTTATGAGGTGGGCCATATAGAAAGCCTTCCGAAACAGAGACAACATCATGGTCAAAAGTCAGGTTGCTATCAACCTGTGTGCCCAAGTCCCTCACAACTGATTGCATGCTTAATACATTGTTATTAATGTGATAGTTAGTGGGGATGACATTTTGTGCAAAGAGGATAATGATGCAATTCTTGGCATTCAGTTTCAGGCCATGCTTTTGTCATTAGTTTGGGTATGGCCCTCTTGGAGGATGTTCACATCACTAGGGGAATTTAAGACAGCACCCAGCTTGCAGTCCTCTGCAAACCCGGTCAGCCACACACCACTGGTTTTGACTTGCACCTCAGAAAAGCATATCCCAATCAGTAGAGCCCCCAAGACCGATCCTTGGGGTACATCACTCATTACCAGTCTACTACTAGAGGTGGCTTCCCCTACTTTGATTGAGTGGGTTTTATCAGTGAGCCAGTTAGCTACCCATCTGATAACATATGGGTTGATGCCTAGCTGAGAGAGTTTATCTATTATGCTCGAGTTTGGAGTAGTGTCAAAGGCTTTGGCTAGGTCAAGGTAGGCACTGTGCACTGTCATCACCTCATCCATGTCTTTGGTGGATGTTTCAATGAAGTTGACGAAGTTCAACAGGCATGATCTCCCTTTGACAAAACCAAACTATGTGGGGTCAAGCTTTTGGAAGTTGCCAGTGTCCTTGTTTGTAAGGTCCAAGATGATCCATTCCATGGTCTTGCAGATCAGGCTAGTTAGGCTGATGGGCCTATAATTGCCTGGGTCAGTGGATACTCCACCTTTGTGTACAGGGATGACAGTGGCTGTCCTCCATTCAGTTGGGATGAAGCTGGTACTCAGGCCTTGGTTGAATAGGGTGTCTAATGGAGTTGAGAGCTCATGCATGTGTTCATGCAGGATACAGCCAGGGATGTTATTGGGTCCCATGGAGACTGTATTTTTTGCCTTTGAGAGGGCAGGTGCTGGGGATGTCCTGGTTTACTGATGGGGGAACGGGGGGGGGGGTGAAGTTTTCACTGAACCTGTCTGCCAGCAGGTTGGCTATATCTGTGGCATTTGTGTATTATGCGCAATGTTTTTATATACATTTTTTCCAAAATGTTCTGGATCTTGTCTCACATTATGTTAGTCTGTCCAGTTTTATTAGTTTGGTCTTCAAAGTTATAGCTATAGTTTGCTCTCACTTCATTTCTTTTTATCTTTCTCTATCATCGTGCTTGAATTCCACTTCTGCATTTTGCCAAACTGTTTGACATTCCTTCAGAACGTGGTATAATATTTCATTCTATTTTCCATTTTCTGTTTCTGTCTTGTACCATGGAGGCCAGGTTGCGACTGAAAAGAGTCTGTTAGCCAATCCACTTTCTTGGTTACCAAACTGAAATTAATAGGTAAACAAACAAGCACAAAGCTGAATAATGGGAATAAATTAAATGATTTCATACAGAGATTAAGTTTAAGTCAGGGTACCTTAGAGAGTACAGTACAAGTATATTTGTTTTACTTTTTTATTAAAATGCACAATATAATGTTTGCTTACAGGTACCATGTAATCTGTGTACATTGTTGCTACTCTTACAGGACATAAAACACAGTAGGCGGGTATTCAGAAATTAAAAATAGCACACTGTGTAGTGCTAAACTTTGCAGTAAGTGTTATCATGCAGGCATACCTCTCAACCTCTTGGAGCAAGAAATCTGAACAAGCCATAAATAATGAAGAGACAAAAGGCTCAAACATAGGGACATTTTTGAAATATTGCTTTTACAAACTTAAATTGATAGAATAACAGGTTTTGCATTAGCATGGTTCTCCTGCAGGGTATAAAGTCTGAAACTCAAGTGTCTCTCATTATTTTCTGACTACAGTACTCAATGATTTGCTAGAAAAAGCACAATTTTGCAAAATAGACCAAAAATAAGAGGCAAAAATCTGGACATTCTGCAAAAATCTGTTTAGTTGAGAGGTATGCATGCAGGGCATATCCAGTTCAGAGATATTTGTAGAATATTCTCATGAGTGTGAATTTGTGTGGTCATTAATATATACTTTCATAAGTACCATATTTGTGGGTGAACATGAAAATATTTTATTTTGGTATGTGTGAATATGGATGCTAGTATCAACCATGTCTGTTGATTATAAAATGTATACATATGTGAATAAATTGCCTATGTGCATAAATACACATAGGCGTATGCATGGACATTAGTCAGGCAAAAAAGCATAAAGATACATATGTAAATATGGAGGTACAAATGGAGTCACTAATCATGTTTTACATTTGCCAATACAATTTTAGATGAGTTAGTGACAATGATAATCACCAATTAGTTTGTTCAATGTTATGTGCTTTGAACAAATTCATTGATTATTAATTGCACACATGCACAAACACACACACACACACACACACATACACATATATATATATATATATATATATATATATATATATATATATATATATATATATATATATATATATATATATATACACACACACACACACACACACATATATATATATATATATATGTGTATATATATATATATATATATATATATATATATATATATACTGTATATATACTGTATATAGATTAATGCTCATTGAATCAATTTAGAGGTAGTTACACAAATTAGGGTGTGGATAACAGAGTGAAAGACAAGGACAGTACAGTAATGTGATGCAGGCTAGTCAGCACCCAGATGTACTAAAAGTATAATTCAACATTGTATAATAACAGCAGAACTGTTTGTATTGTTGGGAAAGTGATTGACAGAAAACTATGTATACAGTGTATGAATGTTATACTACCTGGCATAATATTATTTTACTCCATAATAAGTCATCATGGTTACATTACCCTTTAATGTTTAACTGAGCCTCAGCATTATGTCAGACATTTGCATAGACCTAAAATGTGACATCAACACACTGACCATACCTTGTGTGTACTGTTGCGGACAGTTAACAAGGTGATGGCAGTCCTATCCTTGGACCGAGATAACACGTTCTTGTTTTCATTTGATGCATTCAGGTATGGGGTGCAGCATTTTACAGCTTATGTGCATAGCAATGAGAGCTATCACCAGAGGTGACATAATGAGTGGGAACACTGTTCTGTCACTGACATGAGATATGCAGTCACAGCAATGAGAGCAGTCACCAGAGGTGACATAATGAGTGGGAACACTGTTCTGTCACTGGCATGATATCTGCAGTCTAGCTGTCTAGACAATACATTGTGTGTGAGTAGAATATTTCTCATTCAGGGCTGGGGTGTGCTTACATGGTTTGTGTCACCCAGAAGTGCACTGGCAGGCCTTATGTAAATATTGTTGCTCATTCATGTCCCGGTAAGTCTTCCAGGATGACAGTACTGCATCTGTATATGTTTTTAGGTTTTGTCACTTCTCTGAACTACACAACACTGTTATGTGATGCTATCATGTAGCCAATGTACAGGCGTGATTAATAGGTCTGTGAACTGCGACCTGCATTATCAGATATGTATATCATATCTGAAATTTATAGACATTCAAAAATGCCTAGAATTTCAAGTCTGTCAGTAATACACGAAGTGACTGTTATTTTCAAAACACATGAATATAAACGTAGATTGTGTTACATACATACATACATAGAAAGGTAGCTTTTATAACTTGTCAAAATATAGGGTTATCGATGGCATGAGATTTTGGTTGCATCTCTTAATTTTTACTGCCTTAGTAAAAGTGCCCCTGTAATTACCTACTATAATATACTAGGAATGGTAATGAAAAGTATATGGTGAAATGTATAGACTGCATTTGCTTCAGCTTTCAAATGCTAATCAGTGTAAATTAATTGTACTTCAGTCAAGCAGTCTGGAAAGATGTGAAAGTTGAAAACATTTTACTACAATGAATGATAGAAAAAAGTGAGAAAAGAAAGCTAGTAGGATTGAATCACTATTAGACAAATAGTGTGTGATTTCTGAAGGACAACATGCAGCATCAGCTAATGAGAAAATACTTTTAGAGCAGTGATTAGATTCAGTTCCAAAGCTGCATGACATTTTTAGAGAAAAGATGCAAAATATTTTATTGTTTTAGAATATTTGTTCATTTGTTAGTCAACATGTTTCTTTGCAAGGCACAAATATCCAAAGCAATGCTGTGCTGTAAAATGGGGGGAAATCTGTATGATTATTAAAGCACACACACACACACACACACACACACACACACACACACACACACACACACACACACACACACACACACACTAAGCAACTCTAATAACAGACTGTATGAAAAATAATTGCTAGTGGAGGGAAAAAGATTTGTAGCAACAATCCTGAAAAATACTGTTGCCTAGGCTTGAATACTTACTAGACACAGTTTTGCAAAAAGAAGTACATAGTAAAGTAGCTGTGACTTCATTGCTAAAGAGGCTCCAGGTCTGTCTGTGACAAGATAGCATCTCTAGCTGTGTAAAATCGAGTCATTCAGCTAATCTGATTGCTCATGAGTGGGGGAAGGAAAACAGAAAAGGACAAACTGGCTGCAACTGTAAGTTCTGAGCACTTCCTCCCCCACTGAGAGTTTGTGTAATCTGACCTGCAGTATGCTAAAAAGGCTTGTGGAAAACATTGCCTCTAGCTGAACATGTGACTTACAGAGTAGTAAAATGTAAACAAACTCCTTTAGCAAAAAATCTGAGATAGTGCCCCTTTAAAACTTTATCCATCCCAATGGAGCCTTTTTTAGGCAGTACTAAACTGTGTTCTATTTGCTATGTCATCAGGTTTGTCAAACCTAAAGGTGGAACTGCTCATTGCTGAGAGCCTAAACAAGAAACTCCATTCCCTGCATGAGAAGAGCATGTAGGGGAATATAGAAATCTGTGCCGTTACCAAAACATGGTTTTAAATCCATAGAAAGTACTCCAACAATGCAAGGCTTCAGTGAGTTCCACACATTTAGTCAGCTGCACAGAAAGGGACAAAAGTTGGAGTCGTCTCAGTGTATATTAGCAACAAACATAACTCTGTTGGTTAAACAGGACAATGCCCTGGAATTTATCCACGTGCAAATCACTATAGACAAAATCCTGTACCATACCCTATCAAACTACAGGTCATCCTATGTCCCTACAACCCCATAGCTCGTACTTAGACCTACTGGAGACACTTCCTCCCCATTAAACTAAATACCTTATTCATAGTTAACTTTAATTACCCTTTGCAAACTGACAAACGTACAGTGCCTCATACTTGCAGGCACAACAATTCCAGGACTTTACTTTATCAAGGGTATTCAAGTTACTAGTGTGCACATCCACTAGTGGTTCAAACATACTGGACCTGGTACTCACCAGTATGGGAGAGTGTTGTCACACTCCATGTCAAGTCCTCACTTGTGAGGATGGACCACCAGATCACAAAGCTGTTTCCAAAATAAAAATCGGCTCAGTAACCCCAGCAAAACCTTTAACAGTTCTGAACTATTCAAAAGCAAATTGCACCTTATTATGTGATAGTTTATCGAAATTCAGTGCCCCTCCCAACCCCAAGTTCACAGCAAATTATGTGTAATTGTTTACAGAGACCCTGTACAACCATGTAAATGGCTATATAGAGGCTTCTGTACCTACTAGATGTAAGCCTAAAACAAAGTCTAAAAACAAACCACGCCGGTAGAATTCTAACCTTAGTAGGGTATATAACAAAAGGAGAAAAGGTCATGACTAAAACTGGGAATATCAACTCCCATAATGATAGGAGCTGTCTAAATTAAACAGGAAACTAAGAGGGCTGATCAAGTCCAACAAGGCCAGCTACAAGGTCAAGATAGGATTGTGGCTTTAAAATACGTATTCACCACAGCCATGGCCATCCTTTTTGCAAAATCCACAATCGTCTGACCTTCTGCATTCCTCTCCTTAACACCATACCTACCCATCACTTCCTCATCCCCTCTGTTCACTTCACCAACATGCCCGTTGAAGTCCGCTCCAATCACTAATCTCTCGCCATTGGGTATACTCACCACCACTTCATCCAACTCACTCCAAAATTTTTCTTTCTCATCCATCGCACACCCAACTTGTGGAGCATATGCACTAACAACATTCATCATTACACCATCAATTTCAAGGTTCATAAACATCACTCTATCAGACACTCTCCTCACCTCCAAAACACTCTTGGCATTCTGTTCCGTTAGGATAACCCCTACCCCATTTCTTCTCCCGTCCATACCATGATAGAACAATTTGAACCCGCCTCCTATACACTTGGCCTTGCTTTCCTTCCATCTGGTCTCTTGCACGCACAATATATCAACCTTCCTTCTCTCCATCATATCAGCTAGCTCTCTCCCTATACCAGTCATACTGCCAACATTCAAAGTTCCTACCCTCAGTACTACACTCCTAACCTTCCTCCTCTCTTCCTGCCTTCGGGCATGCCTTCCCTCTCCTCTTCTTCTTTGGCCAACAGTAGCCCAATTTCCACCAGCACCCTGTTGGTTAACAGTGCTGGTGGCGGTCGTTGTTAACCCGGGCCTCGACCGATCCGGTATGTAAATATGAAATGTTCTCCGCATCAGTAATTTGGCAGAGGTTTTACGCCGGATGCCCTTCCTGACACAACCCTCCCCATTTATCCGGGCTTGGGACCGGCACAAAGAAATGCACTGGCTTGTGTGGTGCTTCCAAACATGTCCTCTGCTACTGATCTGCAGAGGATCCCATGAACAGGCATAAAACACTTACTTGTTCCATTGAAATTTAGTACTACTGCATAACACTTTTTTTTAAATTTCTTTTTAGCACGTTGACAAAGCTTTTAATGCCTTACCAGTTTAATTTTTGTATTTTTAGCACTCGCACTTCGATCATATAAAATCAATCACCTTGTCTTCTATTTAAAATGGTACTCAGATGGCCTGTCCCTCTGCGTCATTGTTTCCTGTGTTATTTTCGGTACCACTTCCTATGATTGAAAGCTCATAACATCTAAATTCAAAACAGTGAGACCAAATGATCGAAAATCCCACACCTCTAAAACTCATAACATTGAAAACTACAAAGCAACTATAAATAACATCCCACACAGTGTTTACTATGTTTATGCAGAGGGGCAAGTTCCACCCCCCATTAATTAAATATACCAACTCCGAGGTTGCACTACAGTGGGGTTAGGAAATTAATAAAACCTCTGTGGGATGTTAGTTATACTTGCTTTGTAGTTTTCAATGTTTTGAGATTAGATGTTATGAGTTTTAGATGTTTTGGGTTTTAGATGTTGTGGTTTAGATGTTATGAATTTAGATGTTATGGGTTTGCGATGTTTTCAAGTGGAACTGTTATTTTCATGGGCAGTGAGGGTGCCAGTTCTTTCACAATAAACAACTGATACCGACTGGTAATACTGGAGCATGCACATTTCCCCCATCCCAAGTCAGAAACCAAAAACAAAGAGAACCTGCTTAGTCTTTTCATGGACAGTGGACATGCACATTACCAGTCTCTGAAACTTAGGCTTGACCACTGTCCCCCTAAACTCTGAACTATATCAAGGAAGGGAAAAAAAGAACACTTTGGGAGGAAGGGGTTTTGTGAAATATAATCTGGCTCATTAGCATTAGTGCATACATATCCCAGTCTTGCCAGCTCTGCAGGCGTATTACTGATCTCCTCGTCACAAGCAGTAGTCATTAAGGTTCTCCTGTTGGTGTATTTTTAGATTGTGTTGCAAACTGAGGCAAATTTAATTTTTTTTTAACGTTTGCAAATTATAGAGAACAGCATACACAGGTGTACTGTTTGAAGGTACATATAAACACTGCTTGTGGCTGATATTTAGATTATGCAAATATACAGCATTACATGTTACTGCTGTCTGTGTGTGTACTTCGACATTTCAAACACATGTATTTTCCACCATTATTCTTTCTTTTTGCTGTATAAAGCACAGGTATTGCAAATGTTTGCCTTTCATAGGGCGCACACAGGCTGCAGTTGTAAATAAAATCACACTTTACTTTCTGTATACAAGTTCTTTCATTCTTTCTTTAAAATGCTTTCATATAATAATTCTCTAACTTAAATGACAGAACTGTGAAGTTAATTAACATTCAATAACTCTGTTCTCCTCCGTCACATTCATACTGTGTGTCCAGGCCTTCCTGATTTGTATCTCTGGCCTTGCTTCAGGCTGTATTCCTTTAGCCTCCTGTTCACTCTGGTCTTAAAATGCACTTGTCTGAGTAAGAGGTTCTCGCCTGTACAACTCCTATGGAGAAGGCCCCCTGCCTGCACCCCTCTTCAGTCTCTGCGTTGTGAGAGACAGATGTCTCTGTCGCTTTCAGCTTCCTCTCTCATCGTATAAAAGAATTTCTGTTCGGTTCCACCTATAGGCTGTCTATTTGAACGGCAGGCCTTCATGTTCCACTGTACCACATAATGCAGATGACAACATGGCCAGCCAACTGACTTGAGAAGTGTAATCTGGACATAAGGTTGCTGTCTTCCAGGGGTACCTCAGGATATGAGTGCTATAGCAATGTGGACCTTCCTTATATCCAGTCTCAGCCCATTCAGCTTTGCCTTGGCATTGTCACTTCCTGTATTGTGATGTTACAAAGCAAGATTTCGTAGATTGTAGAGTCTTTATTTCAGACCACAATGACTCTTGAAGTTGACCGTATTTCCCAAACAGCCTTTCCAGTTCTATTAATGTGTGATTTTTTTAGGGCAAGACCCCAACCAAACGTCTTCTATTATTGCCTTTGACAGGGATCTTTCTTTGTTTTATCACCACTGAGCATTTCAACCGGGTGTTTTCTGGTCTTTTCTTTGCACTTGTACGCATCGGGGCTATTTTCCTCTTTCACAGACAAAAATGGAAGACTTTCATGACAACAATTTAGAGTCTCTTGCTTGGTTTTATTATCTAATTTCTTTCTTTGCACACATTAAGATAACTTTCAGTTTTCTCATGTGCCTTTGGCACTTCAACGTGTTGCTGACTTTGTTTTGCTATATTTATTTCAGTTGACTTTGTTTCATGTTCTTGTACATGCTGAACCACTTTTCCTGTGGATTTCTTAATAGACTTGCCCCTCAGTTAATTTTAACAGAATTGCGCTCTTGAAAATTAATCTGTCTGAATATTTTTTTTATTATTCCTTTGCTTTGCATGAGCAGCTCTTTGCTTTTAATATGAACTGTGGTGTTTTAACATTTTGAACTTTGCAACAACATTTTCCTCTGAACTTTTGTTGCCTCTCCATTTCTCTTGGCTTTTATGCTGAGCTATATGTCCCTCGTCCAGCTCGTATGCTTTTGCTGTAGACTCTTTCTACATAATGCATTTCTTTAACTTGATATTCATGTGCTCCTCGCACAACTCATGTTGTAGAACCCCTTTCCACAACATTTTTTTAAACTTGACATTGAGTCATCTGCTCTTCA
>NC_056729.1:776537615-776550115 GCF_019279795.1 Protopterus annectens
ATACCATTGAAGGAGGCAAGGGAGTTCTAGCCAGCCTAGTTCAATAAGTGAGAAACAGTGGTGACTGTGGTAGGATGCCCCGGTGGCGAATTTGGCAATTTTGTTGTAGCAGGTTTCGAGTTTTTTAGATTGCATTGCCTTAGGTTGGTATAAAGTAGGGTGGAGATAAGGTGCAAATTTGCAACTGAAATCCTGGCTGCTTTGTTGAGGAGTTGCTTATTTCTATATAAGGCTCCTAGTTTTTGGTGGACTTTGTTTATGGTCATGGATATGTGAATGTCAAATTTGAGATTGTTGTCTATTTCGACTCCTAGCAATTTGGTGGGGAGATATGTTATTTTGCCATACAATAGATTGCTGGTGGCCAGCCATGTAACTTTGAAACCAGTTGGTGACTGAGAAAAGGACAGGTTATTGAGTAGAGAGAGTTGTTTGTGAGGGACCATGTCAAATGCTTTTGATAGGTCTAGGAAAGTAGCAGAGGAGAGATGGCCATTGTTTTTATGGCGAAGGATAGTGTTAGTAAAAGAGAGTAAGGCAGTGGTGGTGTTTATGGTTTGGTCGGAAACCATGTTTCGTATTAGAAAGGAGGTTGTTAGTAAGGAGGTAGTCTGAGGTTTGAGAGTGAATGCATCTCTCTAGTATTTTGGAGAGTGGAGATTGGAGATAGAATCGATATGGGGCGGTAGTTAGTTCTGTGGAGGGGGGCGCCTTTGTGAAGGGGAATGATGTGTGATATTTTCCATAGTGTAGGGACATAGCATTCTGACAGAGAGTGGTTAATCAAGATGGATACTGGGTAGGCTAGGGCGTCAGCTGCAATTTGTAGGAATTCACTTGGGAGGTTGTCTTTTGCTAATTTTGTGGGTTTAAGTTTAGTTAAAAGTTTTCTTATGTTGGAGGTAGGAATGGGAGAAAATGAGAAGAGTGTGGGGAGATTACTGGATGAAGGTGTGGGGTGTAGGGGAGGGGGGTTGTGTTGTCTACCTAGTGATAGTATGGTTTGTGTGAAGTGTGTGTTGAATGAGGTAGCAATATTTTCTGAGGAGTGAGGAATGTTAGGTGTTAGGGGTATTGATTTTACCTGAGTGGAGGATGGAGTTTATGGAGGTCCAGAATTGTTTGGGTTGTGTTGGGAGGAGTTGAGGGCAGACTGGTAGTATTGGATTTTGTCCTCCTTTATTAGCTTTTTGACTCTATTGCGTAGTTCTAGGAATTTCTGTCTGAGTGGGTTTTGGTTTTGCGCCAGTGTTCCCAGGCTTTATCTCGGTTTTTCATTTCTGACCTAGTGGTTTTCTGTAGCCATGGGGAGGGTTGGGCTTTGGTTCTGCTAAGACTTATGGGGGCATGGTTATTTAGGACGCTTAGGAAGGTAGTATTGAAAAATTGGGCTGCATCATCTAGGCTGAGGTAATTTAGAGGGTGCCAGTTACATTCTTTGAGGAATGAGATGAATGTGATTTGGTTAAAGTGTAGTTTTTTTACGTAAGTAGGAATGTTGGGGAATGATCACTGAGGCTATCTGATAGGCAGCCTGCTATGTAGGACTGGGGAATCTTGCTGACTAGTATCCAATCCAGGGTAGTGTGCTTCTTGGAGTTTTTATTTATTCTGGTTGGTGACTGGACTAGTTGGGTGAAGCCATGAAGGTTTAGATGCTGGGTTGGATGGTTGCCGCAACAGGATTGCCAATCAGTATTGAAGTCACCTAAAATTATGGTCTCCTGAGGGAGATGGTGGGTAGTCCAGCTGAGGATGTTTTCTAGTGGAGGGATATTTTGGCCAGGTGGGAAGTAGCATCCTATTATGTTGATGGTTTTATTTTGGTTTATTTTCAGGTTGGTATATATTATTTCTTCATTGGCAATTTGGGGAGCTGATGAGTTTAGAATCTGGATGTTTAGATGCTGTTTAAATATTATAGCGATACCACCTCCTTTCTTGTTTAGTCGGTCTAGTCTTAGTATGTTGTAATTATCAAGGAGGATTTGCTCACTGGTAATGTGTGTGTGTGTGTGTGTGTGTGTGTGTATATATATATATATATATATATATATATATATATATATATATATATATATATATATATATATATATATATATATATATATATATATATATATTGTGTGTGTATGTATATATATATATATATATAATGTGTGTGTGTGTGTGTGTATATATATATATATATATATATATATATATATATATATATATATATATGTGTATATGTATGTATATATGTATGTATATATGTATGTATATATATATCACCAAACAACCAATACGGTTCCAAAAGAATATAAACAAAACGTGCCCAAATGAAGGAGCTGAAGTAACGTAAATTCAGTATACAGTCTCAAAAGGCAAATTCCTGGCCAATGCGGCTAAATACACTGGTCAAATAATTGAACGCTGAAGAAAACTCAACTCCAAGAAAACTTGTTGATAAATCCTTCCTTTTTCAAGCGGTCATCCCGACCCAGACAATTTCACATAACCAAAAACTGTTCAGCAATAATGAATCCAGTCCGTAAGCATCAGGTTAACAAATGGCGAGAGATACGTATTTATTATGCAATTAAAATAAGCGCTTTCACGGTGTATAGCACCGCTTCATCAGATACATAAAATACTACTAAAAACCAACCTTTTATTCTATTACAGGATTTCAAAAGCTTCATTATTCGTCAATTCAAATGCTGTGAAGAGGCATCTCACCAATGTTGAAAGAACGCTACACTGGGATTGACGTCAACTAATGATGACATCACTCTGTGCGCCTAGGTACACACCAGCATCACTATAGCACCAATCAACAATCAGGCATGCTTACAAAACAGGCACCGAAGTGCACCGCACTCCAAGATCTTCCTGCCATATATATAGTACTCCACCTGTCGCCAACTCTATACATGATTCAACAAACACTTGCTTATATATTTCTTATATTAAAACATAAATCAATCGCCAGTGATAAATTATAAATGTCTTATCTCTACTAAAAAATAATAAAATAGGAATTATTTCTTTGTATGAAATGTTCACTAGAAGGAAATTAGCACGACATGAATAAATTGTACAAAATGTAGTGCTAAATATATAGATATAGATATAGATATATATATATATATATATATATATATATATATATATATATATATATATATATATAGATGTGTGTGTGTATATGTATGTATATATATATATATATATATATATATATATATATATATATATATATATATATATATATATATATATATATATATATATATATATATATATAAAATCTACACTACAGTCCCTCTCTCAAGGACACCAGTAAATTACCTGCTCATCTTGTGCTTCCTGCACTAAGCTATAGGAGCATAAAGAACCCTCTCCATTTATCGGTGGTTCACCTCACTGAATTATCTACCCTACAATCCCTTTCTCAAGGACACCAGTAAAGTATGTTAGTGGAATAATTCCTGCCATTAAGACTTTCTACTATTGTACCTATACTACAGAGTTAGAGAAAGTCCTGGGCTAGGACAGCCAGCAGCCTCTACCACCCCCTGCTGTACCTCACACACTCTCTCCCCATCCCCTTTTTAAAACTCCCATTTGTCTAGCAACCTTTTTTCCTTGTTGTACACTCTCCCTCTCATCAGCCTTGCAATATCAGACATGTCCACTAGGTGGCTCCCTTACCCCAGCCATTCTCTCTTTCTTATCTCTTATGCCCAGATACTTACATTAATTTCTCCTGCTGTTCCTTAACTGCTGTTCAGTCCTCTCACTTTACCCTCTACTTCTACTGTCCACATCCACCTCTTCTAGGCTCACTTCTCACTATCCTTTTCTCACATCTGTCTTTTCAAACTTACCTTCTGGAGTCAGTCCTGCTGATTTGTTTTTTATAAACCTGTACTTATTTCCTTGTTTCACTTGAAAGAAAGTTACTGTTTGTCGTTTTTGCATTTAGTTACTTGTATCACATTGCACTCAAGTTACCTGGCACTTGCTCACTAAAGCAATTATATAAGTCAGCACTAAAAATTAAAAGCACTACACCCTCACTCCCCACTGGCCCTTGTTTTCAATTAAGGATTTCCCAATATTATTCTAGCATGTCCAAAGGTCAGTTGTCAATCTCCTCTCCGGTCCAGCTGGTGAATCTGGGAATCTTGAGGCAATGTTATAACTGCCTCATGTACACAGACAACCCTCTCCTCCTCCCACATAACACAAATACTTGCGAGAGATGCAGCTATTTAGCCAAACTGGAGGCTGAGCTCTCTCAACTCAGGACTGGCAAGACCAGACAGGAGGAGAAGGCAACTACACACACCACAAAACCAGCCTCACATAATGCTACCACTCCACTGAATCAAACACATAAACACACAAAGACATACTCGGAGGCTCTGAGTAAAAATTTACCTAAACAGCAGAGGCCTCCAAAGCAGACACCCAAACAACTGCTACCTCAAGACACCCCACAAGCAACACATAAACCACAAAAGCAGTGTGCAAAGCAGTCACAGCCCTTAAGGCCAAATACAACACCAAACATACTTGTCATAGGTGACTCCATAGTCAGACACACTGACGTCCCACTCACCAGGCTGAACAAGGAGAGGGTCACAGTAAGCTGCCTATCGGGCGCTAGAATCCGCCACATAACACAAGCACTCGGGTCACTCCGCAGCAAGTACAAATATGACACAGTCATTGTCCATGCTGGTGTGAACGACCTGAGGCGTACCTCCCTGGACTGCATGAAAAGAGACATAGAGGAGCTCTCTGATTATGTAGCCCAGGCAGGTATGACCCTAACCCTGAGCAGTATCCTTCCTTCACCAAGAATGATGCCACAATATAGAGACAAGATGATCAGCTTTAACAATTGGCTTAATGTCTGGTGTCATTCAAAGGGGATCCAGTGTCTGTCTGCCTGGGATGACATGCTTGACAAGCCACGCTGCTTCATAGGGCGGCTTGCACCTGTCACCCTGGGATTCGGATATTGGCTAAGGCTCTTGCCACCCCATAGTGCCTTTTTAGGCAAGGCTCAAATTCTAAACCTACCACCTAGAAAACAAAAATGGGAAGAAATTGAGGGTAATGCTGCTCAATGCCAGAAGTCTAAATCTCAAAATGCAGCACTTTTCGAGGCCCTTCTCAGTATGGAGAACATCGATGTCTGTGCTGTAACTGAAACCTGGTTCAAGGCTCCTGAGAGCACCCGGCACTATTAGGTTTTACCTCATATCATGCGTTCGGCCCCAAAACCGGACCACTCCACAAAAGGAGGGTGTATCCATATTCATAAATGATACTCACACCTCCATGTTGGTGGCAACGCATGAAGCTTGAGAAACCATCCAGGTGCAACTAACAATAGGCAAAACTGCTCTACAAATTGTAGCATGCTACAGGCCACCCTCTCAAACTCAGGAACCCCACACAGCCTTCCTGAAGACACTGGAGGGTATAAATGTATCTCCAAACACCATCATATTGGGTGACTTCAACTACCGAATATAGACTGGGAACATTACTCAAGCCCTAACTTTCTAGCCCAGCGGTTCCTGGAGTTCATAAATTCAAATGCCATGGAACAGCTAGTCACTGTTCCCACGAGAGGAGAAAATATACTAGATCTCATTGTCACAAACATGGGGACAAAATGCTCCACACGGAAGTATATCCCTCATTGGTGAGATCTGATCATAAACTAATCTCACTGGAAATCCACATCCGCCCCCACCCCAAACAAAAAGACCATAGTGAAGAACTTCTCTAAAGCAAACTTCACACTACTCAAGACTGGTGTGGTATCCTTCAAGGCCCCTGAGTCAGAGGAAACCACAACCCAAGCTGCGGAAGCCCTTACAAATGCCTTCTATGAACACCTCCAGGACTGCATGGATCAGGCAATCCCAAATAAAACCAAGACTCTTTCCACAAAGGGCAAGCGTCCAGTCTGGTGGACCCCAGCCATTAACAAACTTTACAATAAGAGGAGAAAGCTATTACATGATAGAACAAAATCCATAAAGGAAGTCACCCCTGATCATTATTAGCAAAAAATCGAGCACTCATAAAATCAACTAAGGCCAATTTTGAGAGAAAAATTGCCATGGATTCAAGGACAATCATAAGGCCTTTTTCAGCTATGTTAGGAACCTGGGTGGAAACTCACAGATATGCTCAGAATTAGTCCAAAATGATACAAAAATCACTGAACCCACAGACATTGCCAACATACTGGCAGACAGGTTCAGTGCAAACTTCACCCCTCTCCCCTAAAGGAGAGATAACTATCCCAGCCAGTGTAGCCTCCCGGACATCTCAAATGCGGGTGAAAGCTGCTCTCTCTAAAGCTAAAAACACAGCATCAATGGGACGGATGGTGTCCCCGGCTGTGTGCTACGAGCTAAATGAGGAATTAAACCGCACATAAGGCAGCTGTTTAATCTCAGCCTTACCACAGGATCGTGCCCAAGGAGTGGCGTGCAGCAACTGTGGTCCCACTCCACAAAGGTGCGCCTCTGGACCCTGGTAATTACCGCCCCATAAGCTTAACAAGTCTAGTCTGCAAAGCTATGGAGAGGATCATAATGGAGCTCATAAACAAAGATATAGGGGACTTGCAGACATTGGACCCGACCCAGTTTGGCTTTGTCAAGGGAAGATCATGCCTTTTGAACTTGGTCGACGACTTCGAAATAGTCACCAAGGCCATTGATGAGGGAAAGGCAGTCCATACAGCCTACCTTGACCTTGCAAAGGCTTTCGACACAATACCCCACTCGGGTATTGTAGAAAAACTACCAGCTTAAATGTAAACCCATATGTCACAAGATGGGTTGCAAACTGGCTTAAGGACAGAACCCACAGGGTTAGAGTTGCTGGCGCTGTGTCAGACTCCAAGCGGTCACAAGTGGTGTCCCACAGGGCTCGGTCCTTGGCCCCTGTTGTTTGGCATCTACTTCTCAGAAGTACAGGCCAACATGGGAGGACTTTGGCTGACAAAGTTTGCAGATGACTGCAAACTGGGCGCCATAGTGGAAAGTGCATCGGACACTGATATCCTTCAGAAGGGACTCACGGAAACAGATAGCTGGTGCCAGAGCCATGGCCTGAAGTTAAGCGCCAAAAATGTATAGTCATACCCTTGGGAAAAACAAGGTAACCCCAAGCTACCATATAGGTGGCAATCCACTAAGCACAGAAGAGGTTATCAGGGACCTGGGGACCCAGGTTGACAGTGGCCTTTCTTTTGACACTCACATTGCTAAAGTGGTTAGAAAGACCTTCTACATTGCCCACCTGATCATGAAGGGATTCACATCCAGATCTAGTGAGGTCATTGTTCCCTGTACTCTTCACTTATCAGACCAATGATGAGTACAATGCCCCATTCGGGATGTATCTCACCCGACATCTGCAGCAATTGGAGAGACCCCAAAAGTTCCTCACCAAAAGGATAAAGGGACTCCAAAATCTGTCATATGCTGCCAGATTGAAGAAACTCCAGCTCTATTCAGTCGCATACCGTCTGCTCAGAGGTGACATGTGCCTGACATACAAGGCCATGTCCAACCCGGAATTAATGGACATGCTCCACCTCAAAAATCCAAATCCACCAAAACCACTAGAGCAAGCGACTTAAACCTTAGCACGGATATAAATAGGGCGTGCTGGAGGGATAGATTTATCACTCAGAGACTCCCTATGCTGTGGAATAAAATCCCGGTCCATGTGAGGCAGAGCACCTCGCTGACTCTGTTCAAGAGAAATCTAGACCTGTGGATGGGAGATCGTAGGTTTACCCCGGGAATCATCTCTGGGTCACTGCTGGACAGAGGCACAACAAACTAATGGGCACAGTATTTTTTCATATAAGGGGTGGCGTAAGCCACAATAATTTAGGCTAGGCTTATAAATGCCTTAGGGCAGATAGCCTAGTATAAACCTATGAACCTATGAACCTATAACTGTATCTGTCTCCTGTGCTAGCCCTTATTTCCTTCTTACCTCTCCACTGACTGTCATTCTTCCTGCCCTCTTTTCTCTCAGTCCATACCATTTCTACCCCTCTTAAATTTCACCTTTACCATGTACTGCAAAGTCTCCCATGCTCCTCTCTGAAGTTGTCTTTCCCTTGCCCCTCCCACCTATAACTACTCTTTCCCCCTACTGCCCTCCCCTCTCCACCTTTATCCTTGAACTCACATAGATACCCTGGGCCTGGGGGGGGGTGCCATCTTTAGGAATTAGGATAAGCCCTGGCTGCTGTCTGCTCCTCTCCCAGCATCTAACCCATGTGGTATGTAATTAAATTGTTGCTGCTGTTCATGCCAAATAACTATTTTGTACTAGTTGCTGTGAAAACTTTACATTTAAAGCGTGTATTTTTAACTTGTTATATTTAAATTGTGAATTTACACTGTTGGCGCCTTTTCGCACCTCCTGATTTAGCCCTAAGAGTCTGTTTGTGAAGGCTTTGCAGGTGGTGTTAAAAGCGGTGATTGGCAGATTATTAGGTATTTTCCCTTGCTTATCTAGAGCTAAGAGTGCCGTTTGGTAGTGTTTGTTTGATCTCCCTGACTCTGCTCACTGAACTCTGTCACCCTCGTGGAGTTCTTGAAAGTGCATAAAAACTACCTGTCTTGCTCAGTTGTGATTGCTCGCACAGTGGGTCTGAATAGTTTGTGCAGCGCTGCCTCTTGTGCAGTTGAAAGCCAGCATTAGGCTTTAGGGAACTACAAAAGCTGATTTAAAACTACTGTCCTTAACTCCCACTCTAGCGGACCTTTCTCTGAATGTGCCTGTTTATACATGGGTCTCCGAAGCTTGTATAAGACGTTTTGAGCTACACTAAATAGTTTATTTCCCTGATCTTTGAATTTTCGTCACCCTCGTGGAGTTCTTGAAAGAGAATAAAAGCCCCTGTCTTGTTCAGTTGTGCTTGCTCGCACATTGGGTCTGAATAGTTTGTAGCACTGCTTCTCGTGCAGCTGAAGGCTGACAGGATTTTGTGAACTACAAAACCTGATTTAAACAAATTTCCTTAACTCCCATCCAAGCGTACCTTTCTCTGAGTGTGCCTGTTTTTACATGGATCTCTGAAGCCTGTATAAGGTGTTTTGAGCTACACTAAATAGTTTGTGTATTAAGTATATTTATTTAATGTATTAGTGTAATATAGTATTTTTTTACACTAACTTGTTTAGTTGTGCTTGCTTGCTCAGTGGGTCTGAATAGTTAGCAGTGCTGCCTCTCGTGCAGTTGAAAGCCGACATTAGGCTTTGGTGAACTACAGAAACTGATTTAAACTAATTTCCTTAACTCCCACTCAAGCTTATCTTTCTCTGATTGTGCCTGTTTATACATGGGTCTCCGAAGACTATAAGGCATTTTGAGCTACACTAATAGTTTATTTAGTCTATTAAGTATATTGGTTTATTTGTGTATTATTGTATATTTTTTACACTAAAATGTTTTAGTTGTGCTTGCTCGCACAGTGGGTCTGAATAGTTTGCAGCACTGCCTCTGGTGCAGTTGAAAGCCCCTTTTTAAATCTCCCTTTATCTAGCAACCTTTTTTCCTTGTTGTACACTCTCCCTCTTATCAGCCTTGCAATATCAGACTTGTCCACTAGGTGGCTCCCTTACCCCAGCCAATTCTCTCTTTCTTATCTTTTATGCCTAGATACTTACATTAATTTCTCCTGCTGTTCCTTAACTGCTGTTCAGTCCTCTCACTTTACCCTCTACTTCTACTGTCCACCTCTTCTAGGCTCACTTCTCACTATCCTTTTCCCACATCTGTCTTTTCAAACTTACCTTCTGGAGTCAGTCCTGCTGATTGTTTTTTATAACTGCATCTGTATCTGTCTCAACCCACTCCGTTCGCCCTGCGGGCAAACTCCGCTCTTCTCCCTACCCCCAATTCCCACCCACCCCCAGGGATCCTACTCTTATACTTACTTAACCACACCTCTTCCTATTCCAATTACTTCTAGAAATTACTAGCCACACCTCTTCCTCTTCCCATTACTCTCAGAATACTTTACCACTTTTCATCTTCTCTCATATCTACCTTCTCTTAACACTCCCTTCTATCATCATACCACAACCTTCACATATCTCCATCCTCAATCTTTATACTTCCAAATTCTACCTACATATATCCATTAGTAGTTTTGCACAATGTATAAACCACCCACCCCATTATATGTCATACTTTTATTCACACTATTACTACTTCTTCCTCTAACCTTTGCGTACTTATTCACCTCCTATGAATACCCACTACATCTAGACCATCACTATCCTAATAAGGAAACCAATGCTCTATCCCTGCCACTCCTTTTTAACCATGCTAATATAACATCTTTACCCAACTACCTACTTTCAAAGTATCATAGAATACTACATATTAAATATAACTACTTCTATACAACAAATTCCCTAACCCAAGCTATATAGGATTACTACTCTCAATAAAAGATGGTGACATCCACCCTACCCACGCTCAACAAAAACTCCTAGTACTCTCCACAGCCAAAATCACTACCCTATTGATTCCCTTAGTAAACATCTAACTCCCTCCCAAGTAGCCCATCTTAATATACGTAGCATAAACAACAAAGTATCTCCACTCCATGCTCTAGTAGAAGTATATTCCTTTGATATCCTCTGCTTAACAGAAACATGGTTAAAACCTGCTACCAAAGACAATGAAATCCTTCCACCTGGTTATAACATACTAAGACTCGACCGAGTAGCCAAGAAAGGAGGAGGGGTAGCTATTCTATTTAAATCAGACTTAGTTAACCACTTATGACTGTAAAATGGCTCTTGATTCCAATGCAGAAATTCTCATCTCCAAACTTCATATTAACAATGCCAAATCCATCTATATCATCTGTATGTATCTTCCTCCTGGTAACAACATTGCCACCATGGAAAATATTCTTTGCTGGCTATCCCAACACTTGCCCCAAGAAACCATAATCCTAGGAGATATAAACATTGACTGGAACTGCTATTGTAGCAGCCTCCCGACAACACACATTAACCTATATGGCTTTTCTCAAACCATTGCATCCCCCACCAGGATCAATATAGCTAACCAGAAAGCAAGAATATCAGATTGGATTCTCATAAACTATCACCCTCACAATTATGATTCAGGAACCCTCCCTGATAAGTGACCACTCACTTACCTATATTATCAGGCATAAAACCCATACTCCCAATCCAACATCTGTCAGAATTTTATCAGATCCAAAAAGAACTTTAACCCTGAGCTGTTCGAAAAAGAACTAAGAGCTTGCAATTGGTCTCCCTTAAAACACCTCCCTTTAGAAGAAGCCATCAATTATTTTAACTAACTTCCTTGCCATTCTCAACCAACTTGCTCCAACCAGATTAATTAGAAATAAAACCAAGTCTGCCCCATGGCTTTCAAAAGTAACCAAACACAAAATGCACCTTAGAAATAAACATTGGGCCAAATGGAGAATGACTAAAAACCCTGTTGACCAACAAACCTTTAGACAGTTAAGAAATGACAATAAGGAAGCTATACTCTCTGATAAAAGAAATTGCTACCTACAATTTCAGCAAACTAACCAAAACAACCCACAAAAGTTCTGGACTAGCATTAATCAATTACTCCACCCAGGTCAATCCACCACACCAAACCCTCAAAATATTGACTGTAATAATCCCATGAATACAACCAATAAATTCAATACCTTATTTTCTAATATTATCCAAATACTAGCTAGTCAGCTATAACCTAATAGCTTAATTTTACCTTCCTATAACTCTACCTCACCCCTTCCTTTTCATTTGCAACCTGTCCCAACTGCATGTATTCTAACCCTCATACAAAAACTGAAACCATGCTCTCCCTCTGCAGACCAACTACCTGCCGATTTTCTACAGCTATCAGCCAAAGCTATAGCATATCCCATTTCCATTCTGATCAATAGGACTATTAATGAAGGTCACATACCTAGCTTATGGAACGTCTGTCATATTATCCCCCTCCATAAAGGCGGACACTCCAGTGAGCTCTCAAACTACCACCCTATTGCCCTTCTTTCACCTTTGGCAAAGGTCATGGAGAAATGCATCCACAGGCAATTACTTGAGCACTTAACCCAAAATAACTTACTTTCCAGCTGACAACATGGTTTCAGACCCTCACACAGCACTACCACTGCCCTCCTTTCCTTTACAGATTGCATAAACAAAAACCGCAACCTTAATAACCTTTCCTCAGTACTATTTATTGACCTGTCCAAAGCATTTGACATGGTTAATCATGAGATTCTCATCAACATACTTGAATCCCTATCATTAGATGCACCTTCCATAAAATGGTTCCAGCCCTACCTAGATAAAAGACAACAGGCAGTAATTTGGCATAAGACACTTTTTACCCTCCAAGCGGTTACCCTAGGTGTCCTTCAAGGGTCCATACTAGGA